>NC_142349.1:1460000-1627500 GCF_059441175.1 Urocampus carinirostris | reverse complement strand
ACCAGGTGAGTTCTAGTTCCCCTGAAGTCCACCACCATCTCCCTGGTCTTGTTCAGGTGCAAGTGGTTAGCGTCGCTCCATTGGACAAAGTCCTGAATTAATTTCCCTGTACTCTTCCTCCAGCCCACTTCTGATACATCCCACGATAGCAGTGTCATCAGCAAACTTCCGCACGTGGCAGGACTCAAGAGTTGTACTGAAAGTTCAACGTATACAGGGTGAATAGGAACGGAGAGAGCACTGACCCCTGCAGCGATCCTGTGCTGCCAAACATAGTGTCCGATGTACAGCCCCCCTATTTTACATACTGGGGTCTGCCTGTCAGGTAGTCCGTAATCCATGCTACAAGGTGTGAGCTAACTCCCATCTCTGTCAGTTTACCACTAAGCAGCAGAGGCTGGATGGTGTTGAAGGCACTGGAGAAGTCCAAAAATGTAATCCTCACAGCACCCTTTCCCCTGTCCAGGTGAGAGTGGGATCGGTGTAGCATGTAGACTATAGCATCCTCCACTCCCACCTTTTCCTGGTAGGCAAATTGCAGAGGGTCGATGGCGTGGCAGACCTGTGGCCTCAGGTGGTGGAGCATCAACTGCTCCATGGTTTTCATCACATGTGATGTCAGGGCGACCGGCCTGAAGTCGGTGAGTTCCTCAGGTCTTGATTTCTTTGGGACTGGGATGATGCAGGATGTTTTACACAGCTGGGGGACCCTCCCCTGTTCCAGGATCAGGGTGAAGATGCGCTGTAGAGGGTCTCCCAGCTCCAACGCACAGGCCTTTAGCAGTCGGGGGATACTCCATCTGGATCAGCTTCCTTGCTGGTTCGAAGCCTCTCAGCTCTCCACACACCTGGGCTGCAGTTATCTTGAGTGGGGGATGTCCTCCTCCATGCTGGTATCCAGAGGGGGAGGGATAGCTGCAGTACTCTGGGGTGAGGACGAGTTCGGGTGGTCAATCCTGTTAAAAAAGTTGTTTAACTGGTTAACCCTCCCCACATCTACGTCCACGGCCACACCCCGCTTGGTGCTGCTGCCGGTGATGGTCTTCATCCCTTCCCACATCTCCTTGATGCGGTTTTTCTGCAGCTTTTTCTCCAACTTCCTCCTGTACTGCTCCTTCGCTTCCCGGAGCTGGACTCTGAGCTCCCTCTGTACTCGTTTTAGCTCCTGCTGATCACCATCTTTAAAGGCTTTTGGTTCAGAAGGCACTTGTTGTTGGCATAGCAGCGTACAGTTTATACAGGAACAAAATTGTCCAGACAGAAGTTGATGTAGTCAGTAGTGCAGTTTGCCACCTCCTCAATGTCCACACTGCTGAACCCTAGCAGGACATCCCAGTCCGTACATCCAAAGCAATCTCTCAGAGCCTGCTCTGCCTCAGTAGACCATTTCCTGAATGAGCGTGTGGTTGTTGGTAGCCTCCTCACTTTTGTTTTGTAATGATGTTTAGGCAGGATGAGGTTGTGGTCTCCTTTCCCAAGGGTAGGCAGTAGCGTAGCACTGTATGTGTCCTTAATGTTTGCATACAGTAGGTCAATAGTCCCATTACCCCTGGTTTTGCAGTCCACATACTGAAAGAAAGAGGGCAGTGTTGTATCTAGAGTCACGTGATTGAAGTCCCCAGAGATTAACATGACGGCCTTGGGGTGCTGTGTTTGTAATTTGGCAACAGCGGAGTGGATGACGTCACACGCTACTTCCGCATCAGCGCGCGGTAGAATGTAAACAAAAACAGCAATGGCGTGTCCAAACAATCTGGGCAAGCAATAGGGACGCAAACTTACAGCCAAAAGTTCAACATTATGGCAGCAGATAGAAATCTCTGTGTTTACATGCCCGGGGTTACACCACCTCGTGTTCACGTGGATATCGAGTCCGCCTCCTCTCCGCTTCCCGCAGGCTTTTGTGTCTCTGTCTGCCCTAAGAGCGTAGACGTTAACGCTAACAGGGATGATAGACGTGAGCCACATTTCCGTAAAGCAAAGCAAACTGCACTCCCTGTATGATTTAATGTTTTTCACGAGCACAGCCAGTTTGTCAATCTTATTTGGTGGAGAATTGACATTCCCCATGATTATGGACGGTACAGAAGGCTTATATCACCACTTTGCCGCTAGCCGCTTAGCCTTTACCTTAGCACCGGCTCTGCAGCCACGATAGGGCCGTCTCACCTCGTCAGGTAAATGGGGAATCACGCCGGCACGAGAATTCTTCAGGGAAAGGAGTTGATTCCTAGAATAAACGCATTTTTGTGCGTTAAAACCCATAACGATAGAATAGAAAGTAATCCAAAGTGTAGTTGTCAAACGGGAAGCAAACAAACTGAAGATAGAAGCAACAATAAAACAATAAATCACAAAAATAGCGAAAATAACACAGGAGCTGCTGGAAAGGCTGCCACTCGCGACTGCGCCTATGATCTATATACTAGGTACATATAATACTATTTTATCAATTCAAATACTTCTGGCTGGGTGTTCACCAATGCCAGATCAATGTACGATACATTCTGAACTACAAGCCGCTTCATTTTCAACGCTATGGTTTTAAATACAGTGTGGCTAATTCTTTACATTATTCATATAATACATAACAGGACTAAGATGGGAGGTTTGAAAGTACTTCATTCAACATTTACAACCAACTCATGATATTTCTACTTTTCACCAACAAGTCCTCATTTTATACATCCCAATTGAACAGCAGGGGAAATTATCTATCAAAAACGCTACACTTTTCTTTCCGTATCATATGCTTCAATGTCAGATTCCTTTAATGCTTGTGGATCAAATACAAGGCAATTGAATTTGGTTCCTTACCGTGGCAATGACAAAAACAGCAAATTACACGTTTGTTTAGCAATTTGACACTATTCTCCACAGTAAGGTGGCTCAGAACCTATCGTCTACAAATACAGGTCTCAAATGTTACGTGACGCAGCCCTCATTTGTGTGCCCGTCTTTGTAATACCTGTCTTGAAAGGTCATATGATCCGAAAACACATGAGGTAAATAGAACACAGCAGAACTGAAAATACGCATCGGAAAATTGCTTTAGATGTGCGGGGGCACTGCGCCGTTGGCGCTTTGCAGCTGGTTGGTGCCATGTGTGCCCCGGGTTTAAAACATTACAAATGGACGTGAAAATTTTGTCTTCTTTCCTCTGGAGCTGTGGCGTCATTGAAGTAACACAACACTTTCAAAATAGCGAATCCTGTTTACACCACATGTGATGAAGCTCCTAAACAGACGGCGATTGAAGTTTACAGTGATTGCATACTCCTCATTTCTGCTTGGAGGAATTGGAACTTTGTTCGTCCTGTTGCTGGGGGACTTATTAAGTCAAGTCAAGTCATTTTTATTTGTATAGCCCTTAATCACAAATAGTCTCAAAGGGCTGCACAGGTTATTACACAGACTATTTTTCAGACTATTATTACATCATCCCCTGATCTGGATCTCAGGGGGGGAGAGCATTCCACAGCTCGGGTGCCCATAAGGAAAACGCTCTCGAACCAGCGGAACACTTCTTGGCTCTTGGGATCACGAGAAGACCGGCGCTCTCAGAACGAAGGCTTCGGACTAGAACATAGGGGGAAATCAGATTTAAAAGATATGAGGGAGCAAGTCCATGCATGATTTTTGTATAATACTAAGAGAACCTTGAAATCACATCTTAGGCTAACAGGGAGCCAATGCAGGTTAGCCAAAATCGGCGTGACGTGATCTGACTTTTTTGTCCTAGTTAAAAGCCTCGCTGCAGCATTTTGTACCAGCTGAAGACTCTTGATTCTGGACTTCGGGAGATTGAGAGACGGGAGGTAACAAACGCGTGAATTATGATCTCGGCATCCGACTGAGACAGTATAGGACGAATTTTAGCAATGTTGCGAAGATAGAAGAAAGCGGTTCTAGTAATTTTCTTCACATGTGTTTGAATGGACAGATCGGGGTCAAATATGACACCTACATTTTTAACTGAGTCACTCTGTGTGATGTGACATTTGTCAATGTTCACAGCAGTTTTTGAGAATAAGTCACGGCATTTGGATGGACCAATTACTAACATTTAAGTCTTTTCAGAGTTAAGACGCAAGAAATTGAGTGACATCCACTCTTTTATCTCAGTGAGGCAGGCCTCCAAATTTCCACAATTTAGTGTGGCAGATTCCTCCAATGGAAGATACAGTTGAGTGTCATCTGCGTAGCAGTGAAAACTGATATTATACTTGCGAATAATATCACCTAATGGAAGCATGTAAATGCTGAAAAGAAGGGGACCAAGCACTGAACCCTGCGGAACACCACAGGTAACACTAAAGAGCTCAGATGTCATTTCGCCATATTTAACACAGTGCGTCCTATCTGAGAGGTAGGATCTGAACCATGAGAGGACAGTTCCTGAGAGACCAATCAATTTTTCCAACCGTTCTAGTAAGATATTATGGTCCACTGTGTCAAAAGCAGCACTAAGGTCCAGCAGCAACAAAATTGATGAAGCACCAGAGTCCATTGCCAGTAGGAGATCATTGGTTACCTCAATCAGAGCTGTCTCAGTAGAGTGGTTAGCTCTGAATCCTGATTGCATTGATTCAAAAAGATTGTTCTCGGATATGAAATCATTCAGCTGCTGTGCCACTACTTTTTCAACTACTTCAGAAAGAAACGGTAGGTTTGACACAGGTCTATAATAACATAAGCTTACTGGATCAAGGTTGGGTCGTTTCAGTGTAGGTTTAATAACAGCGGACTTAAAAGCCGCTGGAACTACACCTGAGGAGAGTGATATGTTTATAATATTTAGAACTGATGGTCCAAGGACCCCAGAAAGACTTTTAATAAGCGAACCTGGAAGCGGGTCGAACAGGCAAGTCGTCGGTTCAGCCGTATTTACCACCTGTTTAAGATTATCGAGTGACAGTTCGCTAAATCAGAACAAATTCCCTGGACAGCCACTATGTTGTGCATCTATAGATTTCAACCCTTTAGTATGTGATGTATTAATACTGTCTTTAGAAATTTCTTCCTGTATGCATTAAATCTTCTTATTAAAGAAGACCACAAAGTCATGGGCTGAATGGGTAGAACTATCGGGGATAATCTGTTGCCTTGTAAGCGATGCTACAGTGTCGAAAAGGATTTTGGGGTTGTTCTTTTGTGGCGCAATCACCTTCGAAAGGTAGGCTGATTTTGCAGAGGCAAGGGCCGCTTTATACTTTAACAAGCTGTCACACCAGGTTTGATGGAAAACCTCAAGCTTGGTAGCGTGCCTTTCAGATTTCCTGCATTCTTGTTTAAGGGATCTAGTTTCATCAGTAAACCAAGGCGTGCGTCTTTTAGTACGTGATTTAAGCCGTATGGGCGCTAAAGAAATCTAGGACACTAGCCAGGGTAGCATTAAACTCATTCATGAGTGAGTCGATAGAGCCTTTGTATAAAGGAAAGGACGCAACTGCTCCTGAAAGATCAGAGAGATCAGAAACTGTGCCAGTGCTTATATTGCGTCCTCTAAATCCTTCCGCTTTTTTAGTACTACATTTAGCGAGCACCTCGAATGTAACTAAATAGTGATCAGAAATAACGGTAGTACACGGTAACACCGTCATGTTTGAGGTTGAAACTCCTCGAGTCAGAACCAAATCTAGCGTGTTTCCATCTTTATGTGTTGGCAAATCAACCAGTTGATTAAAACCAAATGTATCAATTAGAGACCGAAACGCAACAGTAAGTGAACTGAGTGGGGAGTTCATATGAATGTTAAAGTCCCCCATAATTATTATTTTGTCTGCATAGGTTACTAGGTCAGACAAAAGTTCAGCGAATTCATCTAAGAAACCTGAGTATGGCGCTGGTGCGCGATAAATAGTTACTTGACATTAGAGAGGACCGCATAACAAGAGCCTCGAACGCCTTGTAATTATTAGAGGTACGAGGAGTAAATTTGAGCGTTTTTTTCAGAAATTAGCGCGACACCGCCACCCTTCTTCAACGTGCGTGCTACATGGCTGCTCACGTAGTCTTGAGGAGAAGCCTCATTTAACGGTAAAAAAACATATCGGGTCACAACCAAGTTTCACATAGACCAATCAAGTTAAGTTTGTAATTACGAATAATATTATCAACAAGTAAAGCTTTAGGAGCAAGCGATCTAATATTCAACAGACCAAATTTTAGCTTTGCTGAATCGTTTAACTTAGCTGAATTCTTGTAGAGATCGTCACAAGATGTCGCCATTCAGGTGTGCTGAATTTCAGGCGTCGGTTGACCCGCAAGATCGATGAAGAAATAATGGTTGAATTAGACACATGATCGTGTCCTTCTTGCTCCTTCGGCTTCGCACACTTCACACACTTCCCCTAACAACAACCCCGCTTCTGCTTCCTGTCCTTACGGCGCCTTCATCGCTTCGGAGGTGGGGTGGCCGACCACGGAGATCCTGGGTCTCTTCGTATCTTGTTCGGATATCATAGGTGGAATAAAAAGTGCCCGTAGAGTCGAAATTCAGACTCACACTCAATTTAATAAGTTCCTCCTGACTATAGGTGTTATTGGCCTTGCATGTGTCCAGAAAAGAAAGCAAAAAAGACAGGAGAACGGTGATAAATAGAGATTAGCTGGAGAGCAATGAGCCGCAGCATCCACGTGCGCCGCTTACTGTTTTAAGGAGTTGCGCACTTCAACCTTAAAAGTTGCGCGGGGTACGCTTAAGAGAAGGGAGTGAGACAAATGACTGGTTCCCTGTGTTGACTGGTGTAAAACAGGGGTGTGTGATGTCGCCATGGTTGTTTAATGTGTACACGGATGGTGTGGTGAGAGAGGTGAATGTAAGAGTATTTGGCAGAGGTGTAGAGATGATGGATAACAGTGGAACGGTGTGGCAGGTAAGTCAGTTGTTGTTTGCAGATGCCACAGCGCTTGTGGCTGATACTGAGAAAAAATTGAGAAGGTTGGTAATGAAGTTAGGAAGAGTGTGTGATAGGCGTAAGTTATGTGTTAACAGTGGGAAGAGTAAGGTGATGAAGTGTTCACGTGATAGAGTGGGTTTGGCGTTGGAAATAAGGTTGAATGGACAGGTGCTAGAAGAAGTTGAAAGCTTTCAGTACTTGGGTTGTGATGTGGCTGCATTTTGTGGAATGGAGTGCGAGGTATTGCACAGAGTGAATCAAGGAATCAAGGTTTTGGGGGCTCTGAGGAGAGTGATGAGTAACAAGAGTATGAGTATGGATTTTAAGAGAGGACTGTACGAGAGTGTGATTGTGCCGATTGTGTTGTATGGTGCAGAGACTTGGAGCCTAAACGCAGATTTGAGAAGGAAATTAAATGTTTTTGAGATCAACTGTTTGATTGGATTGAATGAGAAAATAATTTGTGAGAGACAGAACTGGAGTAGTAATTTAACTGAGCAAGCGTGTGGATGAGAGAGTGCTTGGTTGGTTTGGACACACGGAGGGGATGGATGAGGAGCGAATGTTGGAGAGGATCTACAGAGCACAAATACATGGAAAGAGACCAAGAGTAAGGCCGCGCTTGACCTGGATGGATGGTGTATGAGTGCACTGGAGGAAAACGGTCTAAATGTGTGTAGAAGCTAGAGCTCTCGTTGGTGATAGGAATGAGTGGAGAGGTGTTGTGAAAGGAAAGTGGGATGTTTGGACGCGTTCTAAGGGGCAGGGCACCTGTATGATGCGGCAGGGGTAAACCAGTGAAAGATGTCGGACCCTGCTGTTAAAGCGTGTGTTGTGTCACCCTGAATCGAGTGACACGGCCGCTTTCTTGTGTCCCGTTTCATTTGGAGGGATGAAAGCATGACCAACTTGGTTGCCGAGGTGCCTAACTTGTTTGGGTGTTTGGGCATTTGGTTTGGCCATGGTCATTTTTTTGTGTGTGTTTTTGCTACTTTTTTCATTTTTTTCTTTTCTTTTTTTTGTGTATGTGTTTGTCTTACTGTTGGTCACCCCTCTCGAGGGATATTACCAGGGTAGATAGATAGATAGATAGACCTGCACAAGTAGTTTTTTTACATGGTTTACATGTTTCGTTTGCACTCAAGCTTAAGGGGCATAAACACAAGTACTAACTTAATTGTGTAATATTTAGTGCCTCCTGGTGTTACAAAAAACGTTCATTCAGTAAAAACAAACAAACAAAATTTTTTTGAATACTAGGCTAAAATACATGAACTATCATACCAATGTTGATTTTTGGAAAAAAAAATCATCGGTTGAAAAATGTTTATTTGTTTTAGATTGTAGAATCCATACCTAAGGTCGCCGCCATGTTTGTCTGCCGTCTTTCTGGTTGCTGTTTTTTCCGATGTAGACGAAAGTGCCATATATTGGTCAAATATTACACACTGGGGCTTTAAACAGCGGGTCCGCAACTTTTATTTTAAAAAGACCATTATTTAAAGCCACCTAGTGGTAAAAAAAACTTAATTATTGTGAAAAAAAAACGGACACTTATTTTAAGTACTTTCAAAAATACATGAATTACGTGCATTCTTTAAAATACTGATAGGTCAAGCAATTTTCAGTTTTTTTTGACCCAACGCTGGATCACCAAAAGACATGTTTGTCCGCCATCTTGCCGCTAAGGGTATCCCCAAAAACCTTCAAAAATTCAAAAATGTTAGAAGGAAAATGGTGCGAGGAATGAAACAATTAGGTGTGGTAAGCGTGGAGCTGGGGAAGAGAGATTTGAGAGGAGTGAGTCTAGAAGCAAAAGAGAGAAGCAGTGGGTTAACCAGAGAAATAGGCAACAATCAAGAAAGGACTTTTGAAAAAACAGTTCAAAAGGTGAGTAATAAAAATGGATTGTGTTTGTCAATGTGATCGGCTGGCCAGTAATGAGGAGGAGGGACAGGGTTATTAGCTGGAGCTTGGCATAACAGGTTTGGTCCCTTTAAATAACCATAGTTGGTATTATTTCTTTTGCTCTGTAGCGCTCGTTTTTGGTGGCACAAAATATTATGGTGACCTATTTAGGACAAATATTACTCACTGTCCCCTTTTAAATAAAATCTTGCTTTCGAATTCCGTTTAGCATTGTAATTCACAAATGGATGCGGCATATGTAGATGCACAAGCTACATACAATAATTTACCAGGTATTTATTATTACATACTGTATTTTTCAATGTATTACTGTTTAATGGCACAATGGCTGACTTGTTTTCACATTAGCCTCGCAGTTTCAAAGTCAGGACAGGGTTTTACTTCAAGCCATTTGGATTAGCTAGCAATAACTATGTTGTCGTGACTGCGCTGAAGAATACACTGGCCCTGTATATTAATGGTGGGGCGAGGCAAGAATACCACAAGAAGTCGCTGAGATGGAGTTAAGAGAAGGAGTAAAATGATTATTTCCCCCTCATCCTAATAAGGAAATACAAAGCAAATCAAACTGTATTCCCTGAATTTGTATTCCATTTCTGGGAGAATATCTCAGATTCCGAAAGACTTCAGTCAGCCATCTTAGCCGCGGCCCGCGTGACCCCCTTCCCTCTCCTGAGAGGAAAGCTTCGTGTCAGTTGGAGCAAGGGTAGAAAAGCGCATTCAAGAAGAGAGGAAGAAAGTTATCGCGCTTTTCCTTTTAAAGTGATAATCTCACAGTCACTGGAGGCAGGACCAGAGAGTTCCTGTTGATGATTTTCAAAATAAAGGTCTCCAATTAGTTCCATTATGATTATTATAATAATTATAATTTTGGATACACAATAAATTACATTTTATATCAGAAACATGACACATATGCAAATCATTAATCTCTTGATTACAAACAAATCTTATTTCATATCATATAATACAGCTGGAGAATCTGGTCACTTCCTGAAAATGAAAGTGGGCTTTTTGATATGTTGACAGAGTCAGTGGTTAGAAAAAGTTAAAGGAAATTGAATTGTGGCAGTGTAGTTTTCTTACATTCTGTTCAAAGGAATTAAACGTTTTTGTCCCCCTTTTTTTTATGATGTGCCTACGGGTGTCAACATCACTGAGGATACACTTGATTCACTATTTCTACTCACACATAGTACCAGGGATGAATGTTAGAGAACGGGAAAAAACAAAGTCATTCTGAAAGATATACAGCGGCTTGCGAAAATATTTGGCCCCCTTGAACTTTGTGACCTTTTGCCACATTTCAGACTTCAAACATCAAGATATATAACTGTACTTTCTTGTAAGTATCATCAATAAGTGGGAAACAATCATGAAGTGGATAACACTTTATTGGATATTTTAAACTTTTTTAACAACTAAAAAACGAAAAAGTGGGTGTGCAAATTTATTCAGCCCCTTTACTTTCAGTGCAGCAAACTCTGTCCAGAGGTTCAGTGAGAATCTCTGAATGAATCTATGTTGATCTAAATGACTAACGATGATAAATGAAATCCACCTGGGCGTAATCAAGTCTCTGTATAAATGCACCTGCACTGTAGTAGTCTCAGAGGTCTGTTTAAAGCGCTGAGAGCATCATGAAGAACGAGGAACACACCAGGCAGGTCTGAGGTACTGTTGTGGAGAAGTTTAAAGCTGGATTTGGAAAACAAAGATTTCCCAAGCTTTAAACATCCCAAGGAGCACTGTGCAAGCAATAATATTGAAATGGAAGGTGTATCAGACCACTGCAAATCTACCAAGATCGGGCTGTTCCCCTAAACTTTTAGCAGTTAAAAAAGATTAAAATATCCAATAAAGTGTGTTCCACCTCATGATTGTGTCCCACTTATTGTTGATTCTTCACAATGAATTACAGTTTTATATCTTTATGTTTGAAGTCTGAAATGTGGCAAAAGGTCACAAAGTTCAAGGGGGCCAAATAATTTCACCACTATAAAAACAAAAAAAACATTCAGATTCAGATATACTTTATTGTCATTTGTGTACACGTGTATACAGAACAAAATGTCGATACATCTGACCCGCACAGTTTCCTTAAACGTCACAGATTAGAATTTTAGCGCAGCAGTTCGTCATCTCGTGGTTCGATGTTAGTTCCAGTTGAAAATCGTCCAGTTAATTGTCCAGAGAGCGAACGTTGGAGAAGAAAATGGATGTGAGAGGAGTTTTGTAGGGTTTAGCCTTTAGCCTAGCGGTTAGCCCGGCCCGACAACCTCGCTTCCCCCTCCGGTCACACCGCTCTCTTGCCACTCTGCTTCGCTGCTTTGTAGGCCGCTGGGTCTTGTTGACGTAGCAGTCTGAGGCTAAGTAAACACTCCCGAGTGGTCGTAGCACCGAGCGCTTGATTTCTGGATGATCGCATATCAAGCAAAAAAACTGCGATCGTATATTAATCTACGGTTTGAGTTGACTTTGTTCGCCGTCAAAACTGAGTCAAAGACTTGGTTTTATGACCGAAGTGTAAAAAACTCTAGCGAGCCGATGTAGCCGCAGCCGAACAGGCGCCAAAACATGACAACTGAAACAACTCTCTGGTTTATCTACAAATATTTGGACTTTGCGTTTATTTACATCATTAGTACATGGATAAAATCTATACATATTTAATAGGCATAATCAAATTATTTAATTTATTCATTTCCTGTGCCGCTTACCCTCATTAGGCATGGCAGGGGACACCAGCATTTGCAGGGCACATGGAGACATACAACTATATCTTACTTCCATCTATGCATGTTTCTGGAATTTGGGAGGAAACCGGAGTGCCCAGAAGAGAATGGTGTGATAATGAGAGAAAATCCAATGCTTTTTCTTATGTAATCTGTTTCACTCTGGTCTAGTTGTTAGGTTTCAGTGTTTTCACTGCTGCAACCCAGGTTTAATTTCCCTTGTATACATTGTTTTATGATTTTGGTCAGCGGTATTCAAATTTCGTGCGCCTTACAGTCCAGTGCTATGATAAATATATTTTTTGGGAGTGTGCTTCTCAATCGAGTCTTATAGTGTGGAAAAAAATAATAGTTTGGTTTTCAGCCAGTGTTAGGTTTTCAGCCAAACTTTGGTAAAACTGAGTTTAAAAAAAAATAAAATAAACAGATAATTGACCATCTCAGCCGCTGTCACTGTTGAGTAATGTGAGAAGTAAATCAGTGATTAGCACTCACATCGTGATAATCAATTTGAGGTCTTGCACTTCTTTATCGACTTGAATCATGTTCAACTAATCTTATATATTTTAAAGCGCACTGTGGAAAATCCACAAAGCTCGGTTTGCATCCCATTTTAAAAAGTGTTTTCAGTATTGTCAAATGAAATGTCAGTGTAACATAGCTTTAGGTTCCAGTCTTTTCTGGTGACATTTGAGCTCTGCAAGGACACAAAATGACTGTCACAGCCAGTGTTCAATTGCCTTGTTCTGCCATGCGTGTAAGGTAAAAGACCACATACCCACAAATAGATGCACATTGGCAGGCTCAACATACACGACAAAGGTGTTGTAGTACATAAAAAGTTGAGCAGTGGATGGATGTATTAGAAACAGGAACCATACGATCTTCGAATAAACAACAGTGTGTTCAAAGCAATGGACTTTTGAATGCACGTTTATTTTGGGCTCTGATTTGAATACACATCAGATATGTGTTTATCATTCTTTTCAGAATTTCATTGGCTAACCAAAGTTTAAATCATAATTTTCTACTGGCTAAATGTGTCATGATTGCCGATTGAGCTGTGGTGGTTTAATTGGCGCCAACAATTCGGACAGCTGTCACTCACTTTTTAAACCCCCTGCTTCAAAGAGGAACCCGTCAAATCGTTATGCGAACTGTTGCCTTCAGCTCAGTTAGCCTTTTCGTCCGACTCCGTTTTTGCCCTGTTTTTTTTCTGCCTGATCTTGGTTGCCAACCTGTTTCCAGACCTGATTACGCCCCTTTCTGCCTGCTTGTTACCTGACCTGTTTTGCCCCGTTACCTGCCTGCCCCCTGCTACCGACCTTGCTTACGAACTCGACATCGCCTTTGATCTCCAGTTCCGGCCAACGACTTGCTATTCCCACCTGTCTCCGATCCTCCTCACCAGACATGGAAGTGCCACTTCCGCACAGCTCGCTCCTTTTGTCTGTGAGCCATCGGATCGTGGAAGCAAGCCCTATTCTCTGAGAAAACAAGCGCTATTGGGTCCTGTGTTGGTTTCTGGTCTGTGATAAAATTTATTCGGAGCAAAAGGAGGCGATCTCTGTTTTACCAATACAGGCCCTTACACATAATGCAGGGTGTGGACCGTGAAAAAAAGCCTTGCACGCATCTGCCTCACAATTATTGCAGAGTTTGTGTGTTCTCACTGTCTTTGCATTGGTTTTCTTTCATTGCCCAGGTTTCCCTTTCCACACATTAACAATTAAATCAAACTATTTAGACATTTGAAATTGCATAAAGGAGTGAATGTACTGTAACTGTGTTAGTTCTCTTTCTATATGGGTTTTGACTGACAAGCAATCACTGCTGTATGAGCACAATCCCAAATTAGCTCTGAACAACCTCTTCAAGAACAGATGCAAATGTGCAGTACATTTTATCAATTTAAAATGTTTCATGTTTCTTAGACCTTTTGGATTTAAATATTAATAACTTAAAAGTTCATCTGTGCTTTGCATAAAAATAGAGTTGTCACATTTGCAGAGGTAGACCCAAATGTGGGGAAGCCTGAATAGGGGCAGGTGTGCTCACGAAAGGATGGTTCATTAACAAAAACAAGGAACAAACAAAAACAAACCAGAAACAAAAAACTAATTTAACATGGTAACAGAAAACATGATGAAAGTGGCATAGAATTGGCAGTGATCCGATCCCGTGTGTTGTCCAAATGCTCAATAAATGGGGTCATCTCCCTTTGGAAAGGCTCATGTTATGTAGAATAAATGCTTATATCAAAGACTTTATTTACATACACACACACACATATATATATATATATATATATATATATATATATATATATATATATATATATATATATATATATATATATATATATATATATATATATATATATATATACAAATCTATATATGTTTTGTTGTTTTATTAATCACTGTGCCAAATAACACCCAATGTCCCTTTAACAGACACAATTCATCATTCTTGAAGGTACCATTAACTTCACTAATTGGCGCTCAGACCACTTTCTCAAGTTCTCCTGCAATCTTCCTGGACTTTAAAAATTGATTGAGTGTGCACTTTCTTAAAGCGACAGTATTCTATATTTAGTGCCTCCTAGTGGTTGAATAAAAACGTTCCTACAGCAAAAAGAAAAACATTGATTTGAATACTGGGCAAAAATACATGAAGTATCATACCAATGTTAGTTTTCCTAAAAAATCATAGGTCGAGAAATTTGAGTTTCTTCTAAAAATTGGAATCCCATGCGGAAGTCGACGCCATGATAGTCTGAGGTCCAGTGCTACGGGTGCCCAGAGCAACAAAAATGCTATGTGTCTTGAATTTTACGCGAAGCTCTGTGATTTTGCACAACTTTGACATATGTAACATATTATGCATTATGCTTTGGCTGAATCCTACCAATGGCAAGACAAAAACAAGATAAAAATATAACGAATAGATACTTATGTTCTCTCTCAAAGCATTGAGAAGTCACAAGGTATTATATTTGGAATTTTAATCTGAAAGTCTAAAAATAAATCTCAGATGGACGACCACACATATTCCCATCGCTCCCAAACGAAAGTGTCTCAAACAAAAAACAGCGCAACAGTACAAGGATTTATCTTGGGACTGCATTTCCAAGATTTCAGGGGGAAACTACAGATGAAAAGTGATACTGCCTTCGCCAGCTATTTACCTGACCGGTAAGAGGACTTTGTGTTTTGAAGAAAAGATAATGCCACTTTGTGACCTCTTTTTTTGTTTTGTTTTTAAATATTGAACTCATGTTTTTAGCATTGTTTTCCTGCTGCTAGCCTTTGTGTTAGCCATGTGCTTTCCGAAAAAAGTCTGTTTTTTTCCTCGTATTTGTTGTCCGCGAAGCTATACTATATGCATACTATATATATCTATATATATATATCATATTATTAGCTTTAGCTTCACCTGTTTTCTCTCAACTACAGTAGTAGCAATGTTGTTTTTGTGTGACATGATCACATTGCCTTTGTATGACAATTGTTTGTGTCTGTGTAAGACAATTTGTTATAAATATGGTGACATGCACTGCGTTGTTAATTTTAGGCATGAAAAGTCTGGTGATGAGTTCAACTCCCCTAAAACCACAGACACACCTGGGGTGTGCAGCATTTCCAGTGGGACAGACAGGCATTATTTACCCTATTTCGCAATAATAACAATAACTACATTGACGCACAAAGTTCTGAATCTTAAATTGTCCTTGAGCACACCAAAGATGCTTGTATTTGTATGTACATTAAAAGACATACCCTCATATTTTCTTCAATAGCCTGAGTGAGATACGGATTGCTGAAGAAGATTATGAAGAGGAGACAGATAATGACCTCAGGAACAGAATGGATACCTGTCAACCTCAACGGCTCCATGCCCTTACAAACTGTCGTATTTTCCCTTACAAAATCCCAAAAAATCTTACAACATATTTTTTTTTCAAACGTGTTTATTTATGTAGTTTAACATGTTATATTTTACATGTGTTTCGTTATATCATATATATTGTTAATTAACATTTTGTTGTGAGATACTGAGTTGCTCGAGATTAATGAGGTTTATTATAAAAAAGTTAAAAAATAAAGCAGCTTGGATGTTCACTGTAGAAGGAAAAAATAGATGCAAATATAATTTTCTTATTCAAATTATTAATTCATTTTCTGCATTAAACTGTTGTTGGTAATATACTGATTAAAGGGATAACCAAAAACCTGTCTTTTTTCATTTTCTCCTTTTATACTGTTGAAGATAAGACAAATTTGTTGAATTGTCTCGTACGTGTTCAAAGAAATGCAGGAATCAAAATGACATAAGAGGGAGTTCTTTTTATTGATACACAATTTCAACAAGAGACTCAGCGAATCAAAGATATGCGTGTGTCTTTATAGTTTTCAACATAGCACGTGTACCCAGTTTGGCCCCGTCCCTTTTCACGCCTGAAGGCGTACATGCCCAGGGTTCCATCCTTATTTGGAAGTGTTTTTAAGTTTATGCCAGTTTATGTCACCTTGCCCTTTGCCGTTATCTGTTGTCCTCCCTTAAGGAGGATTGTTTATACTAATTCGTCTGCAGAGACCTTCGCGAGATGTAAACAACATTTCTCTTAACTGTAAGCAAGTCTTTCTACATTTCTTTCTAAATGTATGCAAATCTATTCTACAAATGCAAGTTTATTTTCTACAACAATACTTCCTTTTTTTCATAACTTCTTTATACAACATAATAATTAGTAATATAATGCATCAAAGCAAGTGAGCTGTTTGAGAGCCGGCTGTCTTTGATGAGTTGAGCCGAAAAAAGCCGGTTCTCTAAAGAGAGACGGACTTCCTTTCACTACACAACTACCACGGAATGATGCATGATGGGAAATCCCCAGGCGCCATACGCATACGCACAGTAACATCAAACCGCTCGCTTCGTTTGCAAGGAAAAAAACGATACCGAGATAGAGGCTACCGCGGCGAACTCATTTGACTTGATTGATTTGGTGTATACCGGATGGTACCCACAATTGACATTAGCGTTTTTCCGTACGGATTTTCTTGTACGTCGTACATGTCTTAAAATACATAATAAACATACTTTGTATGGCAAAAACGTACAGGTTGACAGGTATGAGTATGTTAGTAATGGCTTGTTATTGGGTTCGAACTCTATTCTCCTAAATATTATTTATTATACTATTGTGTCTTTCAGTATAGACTGGCAAAGGATTGTTCTGCAACATATTCAACTGGTCATGAGGACAAAGACAGGTCAGATTAAGACACTAAAGCATTGATCTCTCTGCAGTACGTAAATACTCAAAAACTACTATGCATATTTATATGATGGTGTAAAATTGAATTAATCCATCTGCTATACAGAATGGGAAGTGCAACATCAGTGGAAGTTTTTAAATCTAGACTTGAGACCCACTTCTATTCAATAGCTTATGATTGATGCGAACCTCATACTTTTCTTTTCTTGTCCTTTTCAGGTGGTTGGTGAAATGAGGGAGTAGGACATATCGAGATGAGTCAGGGGACCAGCGCCTCGACCTGAAGCATGTCATCGTCTGCATCGACCAGAAGAGATGGGAAGCTGCATTGCTGCTGTCATGGTCTTTTTGGACATTTTTTTTTACACATTACCTATATTTTGGGGATTAATGCTGACTATGTTTTGTGTATTGTTACCCAATCCAAATTCTATTGCACCATGGTCATCCTGGAAGGGGGATTACCACTTGTGAGGCCCCTTCTCAAGGATTCTCATTTTCCTTTTGTTGGTTTTGAGTTTTTCCTTTCCTACTGAGGATAACGCTAACTGGAATGGTGTAACTGTAACCTTTGAGACATTTTGTGATTAATGAATAGAACATGTCCACTTTAATCATGGTAGAAAACTGCGCCATCTCTAACGATGCATTTATAAAGTGAAAGCTTTTCTTTAAATTGTAAATGGTCTGCATTTATATAGCGCTTTTTAAGTCAATTAAGACCTCCCAAAGCGCTTTACAATGTTCACTGTGAAGTCTTTATATATATTTTGTGTAATTCTCTGAACATTCCCCTAATATTCACTGTCTATATATCTTTTGCTGTTTTAGTCTCATGACTACCCAATGATTTGTCAGTCTAAAGTCCACCATACTTGTACTAAATAAAACCGGCTGCGGAGAGGAGGAGGAGGAGGACGATTGTGGAGCCGAGAACACATCCACTGTGTTTCTCCCCGATTCTCCCCCGCTGCAGCGGGACGAAAATGTACATTGTCTCTGCCTGAAATTCCTTTTATATCTGATGACCGGCCACACGGGGTTTACCCACAATGTGGACCCCACGTCACACTTACCCATTCACATGCAAGGCGCCGACCTGCGTATTGGGGGCACTGGGGATTCAGTGTCTTACCCGTGGACACTTCGACATATAACACGGAGGAGCCGGGAATCGAACCTGCGCTCTCTTGATCCCAAGAGGAACGCTTTACCTCCTGAGCTAATGCCGCCCGTTAAGAAACCATGTTAAACTTATTGAAACCAGTACACAGTGACTCAATCTGTTACTGTAATTTGGTTCAAATCTGGATTTGCAGGACTTACTGTTTGTTATGATAATGATGATAATACTGATCCGTTACAGTTGACACATGTTGCAATGACACAACAAATGGTGTCTATTCAAACAGTCTAAAACCAGACTTGGCCATCTTTCAACCATCTGGGTTAGTAGACTGTCTTTTTCATCCTGGGGCAATTCTGCGATGACATTTTCCATAAAAGTAAGTTGTATGTCAAAAGACGTTGCAAACAAACATGACGCTATGGTCTGCATATTGCACAAAAACAGCCACAAATAAATCACAATAAGAAGTTAATATATTTCCATTGCCCAAGTATCACGTCCTCTCCCTTCGTCTTGCTCTGCCTCTTTGCCGCCCTATTTGGCTTGGTGTTTCAAAAGTCTGCACAAAGTGATGTAGTGGGTTATTTTAGTGTAGTTAAGTTGCATGTTCGAATGTGAACAAAGCTATTAACATTAGCAGCAGTAGTATTGACAGTGGCACTAGAGTATTGTCTTGCAATGCGTCATTACACTTTCTATTGTAATATCTTTAAATAAATTGAAAGTTTATCAGTCACACTTTCTATGAAAAAATGACAACCAAAATATTAGAAAGATGTAACTGACTTCAGTCATCACTTGCGGGAATACTAGAAGTTGATTTGAGAGGACATCAATGGCCAGGTACATTTGAGGAAAGCATGGTGCTATTTGTCCACCTGGAGTTTACGTCACTGCCCTTCGCTTGCACCAGACAACACAGTGCCATTTAGATCACTAGGAGGCACTAAATATTATGTACTGTGCCTTTAACAAAACTAGTTCAGCTCATCATTTGGTTTTAATGTCATTCAAGTTAAAAAAAAACATACTAAATATAAGCCGTCAAACTGATGGGGGGAGGTCTGAGATGCGGCCACTTTTGCTCTGTATATAAAGCCTATTATGAGAGTGAGTCGGAAGAACTGGAAAATACCTATTTTCTGTTTGTGAACATAATTGTTTTACTATTGCTCTTTTTTCTTCACTTTTTAAAACACTGAGAAAAAAAGGCCTGTGCTCACATTGTAACCCATCATTCTTTATTGCTTTGTATGAGGTTTTGCATCATGATGTGCTCATCAGAAATAGGAATGGAACCGGATACAAAGATCTTGGTGCAAAAAAATGTTGTAAATTGTATTTTTGTATGTATAGAGATGAATATAAATAATACAAAAAGGTCAAAGCCATAAAGGTAATGCAAGACAAAAGCAATACATGACTGAATTTTTAGGCTTTGTTTTCAAGTTGATGTTTTTCTTCAACAAAAACTAAGAGTATTAGTATTTCATACACAGTCAGTGTCTGAAACTTTTCACAACTTGAAACATAATAAGACGACTAATCGCAAAAAAAAAGCCGTTGTTGCAAAGTATTAAGGGTTGATGATCAGAATACTGTATATAACAGACCAAAACTGTGAAATTAAGTTTATTATAAATCTACTTGTGCCCTGCAACTGGCTGGCAACCAGTTCAGGGTGTCCCCTGCGCACTGCCCGGAGATAGCTGGGATGGGCTTCAACACCCCGTGACCCTACTGAGGATAAGCGGTGTAGATAATGGATGAATGGATAAATCTACTTATAAAATTCTTTGCATGTATACGACATCACTGTTTTCCATCTGCATCAGTATGTACCTGTATTTACTCATCTTCATTCATGCAATGTTTGCGTTGCGTCACCTGCTACAAGCCAAGTGAACTCCTCTTTCCACGATGCTTTTTTAATGTACGTTTTGTCACAAATTTTGTTAGCTTCTTTCAAATCTTTCTTCTACGACTGAGGTTTTGGCTTTATTCTTAACCACTCATCCATTTTTCTTGTGTTCTCTGTGCGTCTACTTTGGAAAATGATATGAAAATGCGCAACCTTATAATGCTTGGGAAAGTCTGGAAACACAAAGTTATTCGATTCAAATAGCCAAAGGATCCGAAATTCCGAAATTTCCAAACTGAACAAGATTTCGAAATCGGAGTAAAGCAAACGAGTTTTTTTTTCTTTCTTGAAAAAGTTGTCGGCCACCAGGGCAGAGACATTATGTAAGCTGTACGCCCGATGTAAAAAGATGCACACCCTGGGCAGACGTTATTTTAGACATTAACATAGTTTGCGGGGGCCCTCTGCGTATTTTTAAATACAGCGGGAGCCAAACTGAGTCTGGTTGTGGTTAATTTAACCCCCTAACGTTCCAACAGCACAGATTCACGATGTCACCAGTTACTTAAATATATCATGCCACTGGAAAGCTTGGGATTCAAGATATGACCACCATATTAAGATTTAATTATCACAGAAACATCACGATCAGTCTGAAACAAGATACCCGAAAACTAAAAAGCCAGAGTAACTCACCAATTACGTCCCCTGGCCTTCATGATATTAGTTGATTGTATGCAACCATGGCCTTCTTACATCCGCAAAAGTTTAGTAAACCCAACCGTGTAAAATATTTACTTTACAACACGCGATAATGCCAACAGATTCGTTAGTAATTTGTTAGTTTCGTTCCAAAACTCCTCTTTGAAACTACCCAGACCCATCAGATGACTCTCAGAATTCCCAGTGGTCCTGACCTTTCGACTAACACCACTCATAGCCAATAGCACGCTTTTTTTTTGTGCTCAACAGCCAGCAATATCCTCAGCCAGTACTAACCAAATTTGATGATGACACATTGGTTAGCCAATAAAAATCCAAACAAAATTTTATGCCATTTCCAGGGGTGTAATCAAATAAGAGCCGAAAATAACGTGAGCAGGGATATCTGTGATTCATTATTACGTGCAAGTGTGCACATTCATTGATATGACCCCTGGAAATGCCTAAACCTACCTTTAGAAACATTTGTAAAATACAATGTTTAGTTTTTCAGATTACCGTAATTTCCGCACTATAAGGCGCACCGGGTTATAGGGTGCACCCCCCAAAAATAGTTTTTGGTCCTATATTTTCCATACATAAGGCGCACCGGATTATAAGGCGCTACAATGGGAACATCGACAAAACAGTCAGATAGTTCAGTCAAACTTATTACACCCTTAACATTCCGAAAGCTTGCAAAGAAGCAAATACGTGTCTCAGACATGTACGGAAACAGTGTCTGTACGATGTCACCAATCACTCAAATGCATTGTTCCAAATATCATTTGGAAGGTTAAAGTCTTGGGATTCAAGAAATGCCAAACATTTCTTAGTTTCCATTTTATTTTTTGCTGGCAACTGTGTGGACAGCAAAGTAAGAATTTTATTGTGCAGGGAAACGGGGTTCTTTACTGTGCATATGACAATAAACACTTTGAATTGAATTTAGTTTAAAAATAGACTCATCACAGAAACATCAAGATCGTTCTAAAACAAGATACCGGGAAAATATAAAGCCGCATAGCTCACCCAAGCCATCACGTTCAATAATGATATGTAACCATGGTCTTCTTACAACCGTGAGTGTAGTAAATCTAGGAGAGTAAAATATTTACAAATACAAAATAGTAAAAAATGTTTTCTCTATGTCGTAGTGCAACCCAACGTGTGATTCACATTCATCTTTTTCGGCCAATTGCAGGCTTTGTTTCGCCGCTTTAGCCTATGCGAGCCTGTAAATGATAAAAAGGATCCGCCCCTCCGGATAACTTTAGCCAATAGTGACTGATTCAAATGACGATTGACACATTGGTTAGGAAATGAAACGCCAGTATATAAATCTCAGCATACACCGCAGACTACATCACCTCCGGAGGAAAATCTAGTCGGCGGCTGCTTGCCTTAGTTGCAAGACTTTGCGACTTAATATTGATCCATAAATAAGGCGCACTGAAATTATAAGGCGCATGGTCAGCTTTTGAAAAAAAAAAAAAGGCTTTTAGGTGCGCCTTATGGTGCGGAAAATACGGTAATCAAATTTGACAAGGTACCAAGTAAGGCTTCTAGCTATTGTGTCACCTACTTTCCAGCAAAGATGCCCGTGCTACACTTATTGCCAGGCATTTATTTGAAAATGATAATAATAATAATAATTCAGGCGAGAAGTGTTGACTCGATAACTCAATGTTAGTACTTAAGAGTCATACCTTCAAAAGAGACTTTCCATGCTGCCCTGCACCTACTCTTCACCTTCCCCTTCCGACAGTGGCATGACGTTTGTTCGGACTACCAAAATAATACACTATCCCTGCGTTTTGAAAATAGGTTCTGTTTGAATTTTTGGCTTTTTATTTAGATTTTTTTATTCTGTTCGGACTGATTGCAATAAAAATGGTTCCTTAGTGACTTTTAGTGTTTTTGTGTTTTGTTCTCTTAATTGATACCTACCAACTTATATGTTTTCCTCTTACTCTATACATTTTTTGATCATCTCAAATTTTGTACGACATATAACAAATTTTGTTCAGTTTCAGAACATAATTTGTTTGTTAGACCGATCTCATCTTGCCCATTTTGGCTCTTATCGCCTCAGTCACTGGTAGCAGATGACAAAGTCATTGCAGATTGCTAAAATTGTGCTTAAAAAGGGGAATTTCAAACATTAATAAGAGGTTTAATTTTCTGAGGTTGAAAGGTATGTGTTGATGAGGAATCTTTTTTTGTTTATGGTCCTAAAATAAAAGTCTTTTTGAGAGAACTCCCGCCTTGCTTCCCTGAATTAGAGCAAATCCTGACAACTCAGTGTCAAAGAAGAGCAGGGTCCCCTGACAAGTGAATTGTTGAAAACATAGGAATTGTCATTGCCATTAGCTTGGTTTCTTAAGACAGTCCTTTTTGCCTTTTTTTTCTTGCCGGCCCATAGTTTAACCCCTTCACTGTCAGACAGCCCGCCGGCGGGCCAGGAAAATTTTGATCGAAAAATGTGTGTCATTACTATGTCACCAGTCACTGAAATATGTCCTGCCCAATGGCATGAGAATGCATAAACTCTGGAGATTCAAGATATGACCATTACATAAAAGACTCATCACAGAAACACCAAAGTCTGAAACAAGATACACAAAAATATAAAGCCAAAAAAAACTCACCAGTAACATCCACTGGTTGTCCTAAAATTTGTTGAATGTACGTAAAAATAGCTTTGTGGCATCCAAGACAATCCAAAGAATTCAATCGTGTAAAATATTTACTCCAAAATACACGATAATGCTGACTGATAAATTTCCTTCTTGTAATATCCTTGTTTCGCTCCTAAACTCCCCTTTAAAAATGAACAGACTCATAAAATTATTACCAATATGGTAGATAGCCTCTGACCTTTTGATTGACACCTTTCTCGGCCAATAGCAGGCTTTTTTTCACAGTCCACAGCCCACATTAGCCTATACGGGCCTGTTAAATAAAAGTGAGATTGACTCCAGTCGGTCCTAATATCTTTAGCCAGCAGTAACCAATTTGAATGATGATTGACACATTGGTTTGCCAATGAAATTTACAACAGTTTGTGATTCATTTCTACACACATTTATTATGCGCAAGTGTGCACTGGTTTGACTTCTGGGGAAACGAAGAGCATGCCTATACCGTATAGAAAAGTTTGCCATTCAGAATGAACCATTAATATCAGGGGTTCCAACCTTTTTCAAGCGGAAGCCTTTTGGAAAAATAAGTCAAACATTCACAACTCTTTCACAATAAATGACAACAACTACAACAACAATGTCTAAAAAAATTGGCCAAAGCAAAATACAATTTTTGCCACTTTTGGAAACGCCTAAACCTCCATCGAACATCCATCCATTGTGTGCACCACTTTTATCCTCAGTAGGGTCGTGTGGGTCCTGGAGCCCATCCCAGCTATCTCCGGGCAGTGCGCAGGGGACACCCTGAACTGGTTGCAGGGCAGACAGATACAGACAACTCACTCGCTCAGTCACACCCAGGGACAATTTGGACAGGCCAATAAACTTGACATGCATGTTTTTGGAATGTGGAAGGAAACCAGTGTTCCCGGAGGAAACCCACGCAAGCACGTGGAGAACATGCAAACTCCACACAGGAAGGTTTGATCTCATGACCACACCTAAACCTATAATTAGAAAAATATGTAGAATATGATGTTTACTTTTTAAGTGATAAAATTTGACAAGGTAAAAGATAAGGCTTCACGCTATTGTCTCACATGTTTTCCAGCTGAAAAACCCATGCTACACTCATCTGCAGGTATTTGATTGCAAAAAAAACAACCTTCTATTTCTGTGCGTTCCAACTCAGATGACTCAATGTTGGTAGCGCTTGTAGTGATTATTTTAGTTTGGGACAAACCTCTTTCAAAACCATCCATTTTCTCCAAATGGTTTAAGAACAGCATTCAATTTACTAAAACCTTTACAAATGTGTTTTACTTTGGCCATAGTTTAGACATTGTAAGAGAGTTGTTATTGTTTTTTTCCAGAAGTCAAATCAATGATCATGCATACTTGCAGGCAAACTCAAGAGGTGAAATTGTTTACCACTATAGTATGTCTTGCTTTCCTTATTTTTTTAATTAATCCCTGAAAATTGTATACATTTCAAACTGAAAACATTCTGCTTTGGTTTAAAAAGAAAAAAAAATAGCATCTCTAGATAATACTGTGATATCCCATGCTACAAAAGCTTCTACTTACACGTTAAGTTGGTATGACTGTAAAAGGAGAGAATAACGTGGTGCAGACCTCTTTTGACATACACCATATGAATAACCAGAGAAGCACTCATACAATGAAGCTTCATAGGGTTTTGAGGCTGTATATCTCCAAACACAAAACTCTGAGATGCATGTATAGCGTCCCTAAACTAGTTAAACAATCAGAATAGCTCCTTATATTGGCCTTTTCTCTTATACATTCAGAGTCATTATTTGTGTACTTTTTTTAACTGAGTTTTATGTTATTTTTACTTACTAGATTTTCCAAACAATGATTCACAATTATATATAGTTTGGCTTGAAGTGTGACTTATACTCCGGTGAGACTCACTGTATATGTGAAATTATTAAAACATTATCACAACATTGAGTTTTAAATGTTTATTACCAGTACTGATAGATAGATAGATAGATAGATAGATAGATAGATAGATAGATAGATAGATAGATAGATAGATAGATAGATAGATAGATAGATAGATAGATAGATAGATAGATAGATAGATAGATAGATAGATAGATAGATAGATAGATAGATAGATAGATAGATAGATAGATAGATAGATACTTTATCATCCCCGTAGGGAAATTCACACTTCCAGCAGTATGCTTTTTTTGTTTATTAACATATTAACAGGATGGCCTTGGGGTGCTGTGTTGTAGTTTAGCGACAGCGGAGTGGATGACGTCACACGCTAGGCCAAAAGTTCGACGTCCCTGCAGCAGATGGAAATCTTTGTGCCCAGGGTTACACCACCTTGTGTTCACGTAGATAGCGAGGCCACCTCCTCTCCGCTTCCTGCAGGCTTTTGTGTCTCTGTCTATTGGATATTACTTCACATGTTTGTAACACACTAAGCTGCAAGAGGGCGCTCTTGGCCAGTGAGGATAATTTTAACTTCAAAGGGGAAGGAGAAAGCAGGCATCATCTACCTCCGGGACCTACCGCGTGTGGATTACCGGTAAAAGTGCCACCGGGAATGAAGATTTGATTGGATTTAGAGATTTAGAATGAAGCTGGTAGTTTAGTAAGCATATTTTAAATGCTAAATGTATCTGAAAACCTCTTTTTCTGTTACATTGTTACAGATAAGCGTGACTAAAATATGCGAGTGAGTGTAACATTAGTATACAATGTTCGCTATTTTTTTTTTTAATTGCCTTTAAAGACAAAATTGTACGTTTTTATTGTTGAATCAAATACATTTCCCACAAAAATGCGGCGCGTGACCTAATTTTTCCTTCCCCTCACTCTATGCTGTGAGGCGAAGTAATTGTCTCCGGTAATGGGGTCTGCCCCACCAAATGAGGGGGCCGTTTGCAAACATTTTTTTGTTAGTAAGAGATCCTTAAAGTCAAAGCGGACTAGGAGTCATTTTAAGTTAGCCAATATAGGAGTAATATGCTATTTTTTTTTATCTAAGTCAAAAGTCTTGCTGCCGCATTTTGAACCAGCTGCAAACTTTAGATGCTAGACATCAGGAGACCAGAAAGCCACACATTACAGTAAGCAAGCCGAGATGTAATAAACGCATGAATTATAACCTCTGCATCTGATTGAGACAGCGTCGGACGAATCTTCGCAATATTTCGGCGGGGGAAGTAAGCTATTTTAGGAATATTTTTCACATTTAACTGAAACAACGGATTAGGATCAAATATAACACCTAGATTTTTGACCGAGTTATTATTGGTGATATTACATTTGTTGAGGTCCGGCAGTGTTTGACAACAAACCAGGACAATAGCTGGACCAACAACCAACATTTTGTTTCTTTTTGGGTTAAGGCGCAAAAAATTAAGTGCCATCTTTGTTTCTCAGTAAGGCAGGCTTCCAGATTTCTACAACTTAACTGACCAGTTGTCTCCAGCGGCAGATACAGTTGAGGGTCATCTGCATAGCGATGGAAACTAATATACTTGCGGATAATATGACCAAGAATATAGATACTAAAAAGAAGGGGGCCCTGTACAGAGCCCTGTGGAATGCCACAGGAGACAACAGAATGTTTAGAGGTCAGATTGCCGTAGTTAACATTGTGCGTCCTGTCTGACAGGTAGGACCTAAACCATGAGAGTACGGTTCCTGAGATACCAATGCATTTCTCCAAACGAACAAGTAACATGTTGTGGTCCACAGTATGAAAAGCAGCACTGAAATCCAGCAGCAGTAGCATTGACATAGGACCAAAATTTCGCCGTTGTGTCGAACAAAGATTTCAAATTTTTTTATGTACAGCAATAACAATGCTTTAGCTGAGGCAAGAGCTACTTTACATTGCAGCAAGCTGTCACCCCAAGCCAGTTGGAAGAACTCAAGTTTGTATTGCGCCATTTTCGTTCAAGTTTCCTGCAACCTTGTTTGAGTGACCTGGTTTCTTCAGTAAACCAAGGTGTAAGCTTCTTTGGTCGCAGTTTATGCCATTGGGGTGCCACAGAGTCAAGAATATTAACAAAAGCAGCATTAAAGTTGTTTGTAAGTGTGTCAAAAGGCACAATATGCGAAGTTAAGGCCGCAGTTACCACAGGTAATAGTTCTTTCAAAGCTAAGGCTGTTGAAGGGCGCATATTGCGGTTACTAAAACCGAAACTTTCCTTATCACAGTAAACATTAAACAGCACCTCACACTTAAAACGATAGCCATTGGAGTTAGCATTGGGATAGGGTAACACAAAAAAATTTGAAGCTACCGCACCCCAGGTCAGAACAAGGTCTAGAGTAGGGGTGGCTAACCCGGTCCTGGAGAGCCGCATGTCCTGCATGTTTTGGAGGATTCTCTGCTCCAACACAGGTGAGGCCAATTTTCAGCTTGTTAGCAGGCTTTGTGAGACCTTGACAACGATCCAAGTGATTGGAATAACCTGTATTGGAGCAGAGAGGTTTACCCACCCCTGGTCTAGAGTATTCCCGTCTTCATGGGTGGGCACATCAAATTTTTGATTAAAAAAAGATGTATCAATCAGTGACTGTAAGATAATTAGATGGGGAGTTTATGTGAACATTAATCCCCAATAAGTACAACATTTTCCGCACAAGCTACTAAGTCAACTAAGTTAACAGTTCCAAAAATTCATCCCAAAAATTTGAATATGGTCAAGGTAGGTGATACACAATAACTACATAAATTGGTGGGGACATTGAGGACCTCATAAGAAGTTCTTCAAACATTTTTAAAACAGTAGAATTACCGGTAGTAAATTTCAGCATACTTTCCGATATAAGAGCAACACCGCAAACTTTCTTGCACGGTCGTGCCAAATGCGAACTCTCAAAGTTAGGGGGAGAAGCCTCATTTATCGTTAGGGTTGTGTTAGTCTTGGTGTCAGTGTCAGTGTTAGTTTTAGCGTAAGGGTTATGAGTTAGGATTGGGGTTAAGAAAGGTAAGTGTAAGGGTTAGGGTTAGGGTTAGATTTATGTTTAGGGTTAGGGTAGGGTTACGCTTAGCTTGGAATCGGTGTTAGGTTAGGAAGCAATCTTTCTTTCTCAAGGTCCCCCAAAAAATTGGAGGTCCTTGAGAAATTAAGTTTCTGCACTGGCCATTCAGGAAACTGGAGCGTTTCTTGTCTTACCTGCGTTTGTTTAGTCCATCTGGAAAGAGAGTGTTAAGTTTTCTTATCCAGTGTTTTTCTGCCTTACGTCTTTCTCCTTGTGTCCAATTGCTGTTTGTTTGTAGGCCCCATATTTCTAATGCCTGTAGTCCATGTTGTATGAAGTGGGCTACAAGGTGTGTGTTACTTTGTCTAATGTTCCTAATGTTGTAAATGTGTTGTGCTAATCTACATCTGATAGAATTTCCTGTCTCTCCTATATATTTAATGTCACAGTGTTTACACTTTATGACATATATACAGTTTTCCGTAGTAGGTGTGATTGTTTGTTTAATTAGGTAGTTTGTGTTGGTGACGGTGTTCCTAACTGTGGTGGCTTGTTTGTAGAATGTGGGGCCCTGCGTTTGTGTTATGTTGATTTCTGGTAATTTACTTTTTACTAAGTAATCTTTTAGGTTTTTGTTTCTTTTAAAGGCTGAGATGATTTTGTAATCTTGGATTATGTCTGTGTTCTGTAGTGTCTGGTTTATATTTTGTCTATTTTTTCTATTAGCAGTTTGGCTAAATTCTGAGTAGGTATTTATTAGGGGGATAATTTTCTGTGTGTCCCGTTGCCCTGTGGTTAAAAATGTTTTACGGACTTGCCTGAGGAAAGATCTAGAGCAGGGGTGTCAAACTCATTTTAACTCGGGGGCCACACGATAGAACAAACATTCTGTTGGGGGCCAGACTAGCAGATTAAAGAGAAAGAAAAAGAGAGATAAAGAAATAAGAGATAGAGGGAGGGAAAAGTAGAGAGGGTGGGACAAAGAAAGAAAAAGAGAGGGAGGGAGTGTGAGAAACAAAAGATAAAAAGTCGTGAGAGAAGGTGAAAAGAAAGGGAGAGGAAGAAAGAAATCCAAAGAGAAATAGAAAGACAGAAGGAGAGAAAAGGGAAAAGAAAGCGCAAAGGGTATCAAGAGAGAAAGAGAAAAGAGAGAAAAGGAAAAAAGGAAGTTAGGCAAAAGAAGTTAACAGAGAGAGAAAGAAACAAAGAGCAACAAAGGAAAAGAAAAAGAGAGACACAGAGGGTGAAATAAATAAATACAAGTACAGTCTTTATGAGAGGCACCTGGCTTTGGCAACATCAAGTTGATATATTTCAACCTGCAGCTTGTTTTTCTCTTGCGCTTCTCTGAGTGTTGTCTCGCGGGCCGGATTCAATCCCTTAGCGGGCCTGATCTGGCCCGCGGGCCGCCTTGTTTGACACCTGTGATCAAGAGTATCCTCTTGGTCTCAGTGCCTTGAACAGGGTTTGAGTAGCCTTTTCATAATCCATATTTTGTGAGCAGATTCTGTGGAATCTGACCAACTGTGATTTTATTAAGCCCCTATAGGTGTGCTTTGGATGTAGGCTGTTTTAGTGTAAGAGCGCATGTGTGTCTGTGTCTTTGAAGAAGGCCTTAGTGTCTAAAGTTTGTGTTTGGGTGAATGAGGTTAGAGTTAGGGTTTGGAGTTAGAGTTAGGGTTAGGTTTAGCCTTAGTCTTATTCTTAGGTTTAGGCTTAGAAATTGGGTTAGGGTTCCGGTTAGGGTTAGGGCTAAGGTTAGGGTTATGGATAGGTTTAGGTGTAAGGTTAGAGTGAGTGTAGAGTTAGGATTAGGGTTAGGTTTAAGGTTAAGGTTAGGGTTCGGATTAAGGTTAGGGTTTGGGTTGATATTAGGATTAGGATTATGGTTAGGATTAGGGTTAGGTTTAAGGTTAAGGTTAGGGTTCGGATTAAGGTTAGGGTTTGGGTTGATATTAGGATTAGGATTATGGTTAGGGTTAGGGATAGGGATAGGGTTAAGGTAGGATTAGGGACAGATATAGGGTTAGGGTAGTGGTAGTGTTAGTCTTAGTGTTAGCTTTGAGACAAAGTTGGCACCAACATTTTTTATTAGTAATGTTTTATTTACAATTACTGCATACTGTATACATTTTCATTATATTTTTAACATTTTCATTTGGCCCTCCGAATGAAAAAGCCTGCCTGGTCATATGTGGTCTGCAGGTCTTAGTTTGTACTCCCCTGCCTTATCTACTGTATATTGGTGATTCAACCTTGTCAAATAATGGTCATAATGTGCCTTTCAGCTGAGCTCATACAGTGCTAAAGTACACAAGTGTCTTGTACTGTATATATCAGCAAGGTGTATAAAACTAACAATGTCTTCTGACTTGAGATGTTAAATTAAGTATTCACATTAATATGAATTGAGTTTTACTATCCCCATCCACCTGATTTTAAATTGTCAATTGGCTTGGATTAAATCACAACAGAGAGCCCCAGGAAAATATAAACATGTCCTTTTATATTATGCAGTATAGATTTCCCTGCTAAGACTTTTTTTTTGCTCTGGGCAATGTGTGATACGGTTCAATGATTTTCAAGGTGATATTCATATCTATAATCGATAAAACATTAATTTGAACTCTTTTCAGGTTGTCTGTGTTTAAAGGGACATTCTATATGACACACACACACACACATACACACACATATATATATATATATATATATATATATATATATATATATATATATATATATATATATATATACATATATATATATATATATATATATATATATATATATATATATATATATATATATATATATATATATATATATATATATATATATATATATATATATATAATTATCTCATCTCATCTCATTAGCTGCACCGCTTATCCTCAGTAGGGTTGCGGGGGTGCTGGAGCCCATCCCAGCAATCATCGGGCAGTAACTGTCAAGTCAAATCACATTTATTTGTATAGCCCTTAATCACAAATTGTCTTGTAGGACTGCACAAGCCACAATTACACCATCCCCTGATCTGCAGTTAAGGAAAAACTCAAAACAAAAATATGAGGGAAAGAGAACCCATGAGAAGGGCGCACACAAGTGTCCATCTTTCTTCCAGGATGACCAGGCTGCAATAGATGTTGCATTGTGTAACAATACACCAACCAAAGTAAACATCAATAACAAAAACATAGGTAAATATGTAAAATTGTCCAATAATAACATGACAGCAAAAACACAGCTTCCCATATCAGATGGCTAGTTGATGCAGATGTTGACATGCTTCAGGTCCAAGTGCTGGCGCCGCTGACTCATCTCGATACGTCCTTTTCCCTCATTTCGCCACCAACCAGGGAGCTGGAAAGGACAGGAAAAGAGAAGTGTGAGGTCGGCATCAATCATAAGCTATATTATAGAAGTGTTCTTTAAGGCTAGATTTAAAATTTTCCACTGAGGTTGCAGATCTTATTGAGAAAAAGCATTCCACAGCACCGGGGCCTGGATCAAGAACTCTCTTGAGCCTGCAGATTTTGTTATTGGCTCTTGGAGTCACAATTAGACAGGCATTTTCCGATGAAATCTTCGTGCAGGAACAAAGGGGGAATAAAATCAGAGAGATAAGAGAGGGTGTGTCCATGCAAACATTTGTATGCTAGAACCTTCAAGTCACACCTCAAGCGTACTGGGAGCCAGTGCAAGTTAGCTAATAATGAGCGAGGGAGACAAATCAAAGTGGTATATTTATATTGATATGGGACACAGGCTCTGGTAATGTTATTATTTCATAGAAATTAAATGTAGTTTGTAGTTTAAAGTTTTTATCTGGAAAGAGGGTTTGGAGGTTTTGTTGAATTTGGACTTAAAATGTATGCTGTTGCACTCTTTAAAAAGAAAAACAAAATATTTTTGCTTTCATGGCTCCTTGGGTCAAAAATATTCCCAACCCCTGCACTATACTCTCATACATAAACACACACTCGCTCACTCTCTGTCTAGCATACGCAAGCACACATGCCGTCAGTCCAACTCATATTAAGCCTCTTGCACACTGCAGTAAAGCAAGCGCTCCCTTTCACACACGTACACACACACACACACACACACTTTCCCTCTTCTCTGGTTCTGCCATCACTCGTACCGCCTCCTTGTGTGCAGAAAGCACTCGCTATTTCACTGGCTCCATCTTTCTTCTCACTCCCTCCAAGTGGTGCATTTCTTTTTCTCCTCTTCCTTTGCTCGTTTCTGGAACTCGCTGACCACCGTACTTGAGATCGGGCTCGGCGTGTTTTCGGGGTCGAGGGGGTCGTGCGACGTTCCATTTCAAGAAAGGAGCATGCAGCATCCCGGAGGAACGTGCGTGGCGCTCCCCAACGTGGATGCCTGTCCTCAGCTGTCCTGCACCGCTCTCACTTTTATGTATTTACAGGTGAGTGTGTCGTACGAATTGCCACTCTTGGTTAGGGTTAGGGTTAGGGTTAGGGGAAGAAGAACGGACAAACTGAGATCCGCTCGGGGGAAAATCCACAAAAAAATGTTGGAATGATCGAAAGTGATGGTTTTCGCTTTATTCCGTGACTGATGGAATTATTGAGAAGTGTAGGGAAAAAGTTGTCATACAGAGTTTTGGATTGCATTAGGGCAGGGGTGTCAAACTCATTTTAGCTCGGTGGGCCAGATGGTAAAAAAAACGTAAATGGCATAAAAGGGCGGCTTTTCAGAGGCTCACAATATAATTATTTTCTACCTTGGTCATATCCCTCAAGAGGGGTGACTTGTGCCCTGTGGTGAGGGGCCCTCTCCTTGTGAGAGGTAAGAGGATTCTCCCACCATGGTCCACTGCGTGTCGTAAGAGGCGACTAAAGTTGAGGGAGCATGGGGATTGGGGATCCTCTCCTCTCTACTCCCTAAGAGACAGCAAGACAACAATTTAATTACCATTCAGTAATGTCAGTATAGATTATAAAATTATTATTGAGTTTTTTCCCTCTCAAAATCAAATTCCTTGGCTAAGATTTAATTTTTTTAAGTGTTCATCAACTGTGCATTCATGAATAAAAGAAAATAAGAAAAGCAAAACAACAATTTTATTGCCACTAAAGTTTATTTATATCTGGGAAACTGATGCAGAAGGGAAAGTGACAAAAATAGCATACAGACACTAATTAAAAAGATTGCTGTCATAATTTTAAAGTCTTTCTGCCTTTCATTTGTATTTTTTCAATCAAAATGTTTCCTGAGAAATGAAACTACACATTTAGTTTTTATATCTGTTATAGAAAGAAGCATACGCTTCTTTTAAACTTCTGCAAAGAAACCAAGGTGCTCTTTTTTTCTCATTTTGTATTTTTCTTACTGCCTTACACAGCAGGTTTTTATTACTTTACATTACTTTTATTTGAACTAAAATAACATTGGGACTGGTTTCTTCAATGTTCTCTGGTGGATTAGTGGTCGTCAGTAAATACATCCACAGTTGGCACTTTGCAAGTGGTGTTTGGCTTTGACGACACCAAGTGGACATATTCAAAACTGCAAGTCAATGTTTGCTGCGCTGCAGCTCATTTTTTGCTTGTGCTTCTCTTAGCATTGTCTTGTGGGCCAAAAGTATGTGGCGGACCACAATTTATTCGGGATATTTTTATGCTCTTTTCAATGACATTTTCTTTATTATTATTCTATAAATCAGTGGTGTCAAACTCATTTTTACTGGGCCTGATGTAACAAAATGTAATTGTACATTTATGTATAAAATAATTTTAACTACTCCTTTATGTAAAATGTATTGTGCATTCAAGTCTCAAACATTACTGTTGCTTTAAAAAATAAATGCCCCTACAAATACAGTGCATCCGGAAAGTATTCACAGCGCTTCACTTTTTCCACATTTTGTTATGTTACAGCCTTATTCCAAATTGTATTAATTTAAACTCTTATCTCAAAATTATACACAAAATACTCCATTATGACAATGTGAAAAAGTTTTTTTTTTCTTCCTTTTTTTGAATTTAATAAAAATAGAAAAAGTAAGAAATCACATTTACATAAGTATTCACAGCCTTTACTTAATACTTTGTTGATCCTCCTTTGGCAGCAAATACAGCCTCAAGTCTTTTTGAATATGATCCCACAAGTTTAGCACACCTATCTTTAGGCAGTTTTGCCCATTCTTCTTTGCAATAAGTCTTAAGCTCAATCAGGTTGGATGGGAGACGTTTGTGCACAGCTATTTTCAGATCTCTAGAGGGATGTTCGATCGGATTCAAGTCTGGACTCTGGCTGGGCCACTCCAGGACATTCCCGGTGTGGTTCTGAAGCCAATCTTTTGAGATCTTGGCTGTGTGCTTTGGGTCGTTGTCCTGCTTAAAAATGAACATTCGCCCCAGCCTGAGGTCAAGAGCGCTCTGGAGCAGGTTTTCATCCAGGATATCTCTATATATTGCTGCATTGATTTTTCCTTCTATCCTGACTAGTCTGCCAGTTCCTGCTGCTGAAAAACATCCCCACGGCATGATGCTGCCACCACCATGCTTCACTGTAGGGATGGTATTGGCCTGGTGATGAGCGGTGCCTGGTTTCCTCCAAACATGGCACCTGGCATTCACACCAAAGAGTTCAATCTTTGTCTCATCAGACCAGAGAATTGTGTTTCTTATGGTCTGAGAGTCATTCAGGTGCTTTTTGGCAAATTCCAGATGGGCTTCCATGTTCCTTTTACTAAGGAGTGGCTTTCGTCTGGCCACTCTACCATACAGGCCTGACTGGTGGATTGGAGGAACAAAAAAAAAAAAGAATACAATAAAAACAAGAACACAAAAAAAATGAATCCATTCAAATACCTAAGGGGCATGCGTTTGCCACCAGTGCTCAGGAGTATTTTATTTTTAAAAGCTTGTTTGTTTTTTGTCCACCAATCAAATCTCTACGAGCAAGACTCATGTGCACATGGTGCCTTAAAACAGCATAAGAAACTAAGTGTGACCCTTTCCGAAATTTCATGCTGTTCTACGACGCTCAATGAAAACAAGCCAAGCATGGACTCGCACACACAAACAAAAGAAGACAGCAGGCAGGGTTATGACCCCAAACGGGTTGTGGTAGTCTTCTTGTCAGAGAAGTCAAGTCAAGTCAAATTTAATTATATAGCCCTTAATCACAAAAATGTCTCAAAGGACTGCACAGGATTACAGTTACAAAATTACACAATTACCTGATCTTAAACCAGCATGTGGGCAAGAAAGAGAAGAAACTAGGAGGAGGACCACCTGGTTGTCCTTCTGGAAGGCTCTCCTCTCTCCACAGAGGAACGCTGGAGCTCTGACAGAGTGACCATCGGGTTCTTGGTCACCTCCCTGACTAAGGCCCTTCTTCCCCGATCGCTCAGTTTAGAAGGCCGGCCAGCTCTAGGAAGAGTCCTGGTGGTTCCAAATGTCTTCCATTTACGAATAATGGAGGCCACTGTGCTCATTGGGACCTTCAAAGCAGCAGAAATGTTTCTGTATCCTTCCCCAGATTTGTCCCTCAAGACAATCCTGTCTCGCAGGTCTACTGACAGTTCTTTTGACTTCATGCTTGGTGTTTGTGCTCTGACATGCACACTCAACTGTGGGTCCTTATATAGACAGGTGTGTGCCTTTCCAAATTATGTCAAATCAACTGAATTTACTGCAGGTGGACTCCAATTAAGCTGTAGAAAGATCTCAAGGATGATCAGTGGAAAAAAGATGCACATGAGCTCAATTTTGAGCTTCATGGCAAAGGCTGTGACTACTTATGTAAATGTGATTTCTTAGTTTTCTATTTTTAATAAATTAAAAAAAAGAAAAAAAAAAAGAAAAAAAAAAAAAAGAAAACGTTTTCACATTGTCATAATGGAGTAATTTGTGTAGAATTTTGAGATAAGAGATTAAATTAATACAATTTGGAGTGAGGCTGTAACATAACAAAATGTGGAAAAAGTGAAGCGCTGTGAATACTTTCCGGATGCACTGTATATGTTCAAAACTAAATAAAACAATTCAACAAAATCATCTTGGACATTGGTAGGATAATTTATTTTTCAATTATATTTTTGGGCTTTGATGTGGAAATACTGGCCTATAGTGGCTTTTAGCCATCAGTTTGAGGGACTTGTTCTCAACAGGCACTGTGGAAATCTTAGTTTTTTGTTAAAGTACTCTTTTCACCCTTTCAATTTTCGACGACGGGACATTTTAAGCTCTCCGTGTGTCACACAAAATGACAAGGTGGGCCACATTGGGCCATGAGTTTGACACATGTGTGATAAATCGAAGCACTAGATGTTGTAAAACGGTTTTGATTTAAGTTCTTGTTCATCATTTTTACTCAAGATTGATCTGCAAAAGGAATTCTGTGGGTGAACCATGTCTTAAATGATTTTACTCCATATATTTTTTGCGATATATTATGTATATATATTCATATATATACATATACATATACACATATATATACATTTATATATATATATATATATATATATATATATATATATATATATATATATATATATATATATATATATACAGTTGCTTTAAAATTTTTTCATTCTATTTTATGTTTTCATTTATTCTTTTAGCTCAAAATGTACCTGTACTATCAACACTTAGACGTAGACTTATTGCAATAAGCCATGCTATTGTATGTTGTAACTAAGAGCCCACAAACATGGTGTTTCCGAGGCCAAGATTTTCTAGGAATAAAAACAGTAAAATACAATGTTGCATGTTGGCTTTAAATATCACAAAACATTGAATTGTTTTGTCTTTTCACAAATATATAATTTATTATTGATCGGAGAATACAACTATAATTTAAAACGTCCATTTTTTGGAACAGAGAGCATGTATATTTTTCAACAACAACATCTCTATGCATTATCTCATTTCAAAAGATAACACATTGTGCTTAAACAATTATATGACACTTTCTTTGCTGATAATTTCTTTAGTTGGGTTTGGTCCACCTCAACATTGTCAGGTTATGAGGATTGTAAAGTGCTGGTTGCGTCTTGTTACTTTGATCAGATTTCATTCTGGTTGTCATAATACTTGCCACTGTCCCTCTTTTTTTCTATTTTTACAACAAACATGTTCTATTTCTAACATCACATACTTGTATCGTGAGTTTTCATTTCTCCAATCTGGGGAATTTGAATGCAAAAGGTTTGACTTTTAGCTCCGTCATTTGGCGAGCAATGACAAACAATTGAAGCTGTTTTACTTTATAGCAACTCTCTGAATTTAATTAGAATAAATGGTCTTTATTATAATTGATATAAATTTTGTGAAACATTGTGTGCAGAGGAGACATGCAATCAACACTTTTAAAAGAAAAAGGATGAAAGACTTAGAGGATATAAAAAGTCAAGTCAAGTCATATTTATTTGTAGAGCCCTTAATCACAAAGAGTCTCAAATGGCTGCACAGGTCAAAGACTATTGCTAATTACAGACTACCATCCCCTGACTAAAACCTACATGAGGGCAAACAATACACAGATATTGTCAACACGAATAACCTATATGTGTACCATATTCCCTCATGTAGGTTAGTAGTCTGTAATAATAGTTTGCAATACTATATTATTATCGCCTGCACAGTTAGACTATGTAGCTACTGGCCCTTCTTTACTTTCTTGATTACGTCAATGTTAACTCCCAACAATTCGTCTTTTTTTTAGAGAAGCGGCTCTCTCGGCTCAGCTGACTAAAAAAGCTGTCTTTTTTAGAACCCAAGAGGCTCTTCAGTTCGTTTTTGTGGCATATATTATTAATTATTATGTAACATTATGCGCAAGATGACTTAGAAAGGGGAAAAAACAAGATAAAGGAAATACCCAAACAAAAATAAGAAAAAAAAATAAAATAAAAAGACAAAAACAGAGAAAAAAACACAATAGAAACAAAAAGCTAGGAAAAAACAAGTGAAAAAAAACAAGAAAAATAAAATAAAAAGCCAGTTAAAAAAAAGAAAGTAACAAATAAAAAAAGGAAACTACAGAACAGGTGAAAAAAAGGAAGGGAGAAAAGGAAAAAGCTCAGAAAATCATAAAAAAAAGTAGGAAAAAAGAAACAAAAACGAGAAAATAATTAAGAAAAAGGGGAAATAAATAAAAAAGATGAATGATGCAGAAAAAAATATATATTTTTGGGGTCTCTTTGATTGCTCTTGTGTTACATTCAAATAATACTTTCAGTAAAAACGTGTGATACATTTTTTGTTGTTTAAATGAAAATCCCATGTACAATTTGTTGTAAAAACAACACATTTGTGCAACATTTCCGAAATTACATTAGCCAATCATTCAAATTTAAAAAACAAACTATAGTTGCCGGAAAATCAACAAAATCTAACTTGATTTCATCTCGCGTCTTGGACTGATTTGGTGACCACATTTGGGATTGATATTGCCTACCCTTATTCTAAGCGACGCTGTTAGACTTTTTGTAATTGCTCACACCCATGTAAGATCACATAGTACATTGGTGAAGCTGTCTCTGAGCCGTTTTGTCCTTTTTTTGAGGGACTTGTAGCGCCTACCGCAGGGCGACCGGTCAAAGAAGTAGTGGCTGGGGTTGGAAGTATATTTTATAATACTGATGGCTCTGCTACGCTATCGCACACCAGCAATGTCCTCTATACTGCGCAGAAAACAGCTGAGGATCTTTTGTCAAGTCAAGTCGAGTCACGTTTATTGATGTAGCCGTTAATCAAAAAAATGTCTTAAATGACTGCACCTGATCTTAAACCAACATGCGGGCAAGGAACAACCTCAGCGTGAGGAAAAAGAGAAAAAGAGTAATCCCCCTTTCAGGATTTACCAGGGTGAATTAATTTAGCATTACAGTACACAAACATAGTAAACACTAGGTAACATGTTGAGAGTGCATGACAGCAGCAACGCCCCCAGCCTGTAAACTAGTCCAAAAAGTCTATGACGACCACGACGCAGCTTCCCATCTCTGCCAGCTTGTAAATGCAGGGGTTGACATGCTTCAGGTCAGACGCTGTAAGGTTAATTGGCCTGTCCAAATTGTCCCTAGGTGTGAATGAGCAAGTGAGTTGTCTGTCTCTGTGTGCCCTGTGACTGTTTGGGAACCACTTCAGGGTGTCTACTGCCCACTGGGATGGGCACCCCGGCGACCCTACTGAGGATAAGCGGTATGTGTTTTTAGGGAATCTGAATTGTTAAAAGTTGACAATACAGCTGTTTAGTAAGTTTAACTGAGTTACACAACACAGGAACATCTTGTAGTAGAGAGGACAAATATATGCTACTATAAAGCACTAAAATCCTCTTTTTTTTCCAAATCAATAATTCATTTTTTGGTAATATACTAATTGGGGGGACCACCCCAAAACCCCTCATTTTTAGCTATCTCTTTGCCCGCGCCCTTTTTTCCCCTTTTTTCTTTTTGTATATTTTTTCTTTTGTTTATTTTTTGCACCTATCTGACTCAATCCAACCCTGAAAAACAATATATTATGGATATAAAACCTTTATTGCAGCTACAGCTACGACATGTAAAAAAAAACATCAATACCAACGGCGGGTAATTGGCGCTATTATTTTGGTGATTGGCTAAATACTTAGATGTAAAAGCAATGAAAGGAACATGACAAGACAATTGGCAATTATGTTTACTTATTCGTGGCTTTATTTAAGCAAAGCACGAAAAAAGAGAATCAGTCATCAATTAACTTTTGTTGGACATAATATAATTAACATTACATGATTCAAATATTTTTAAGACCAGCAGAGAAAGCTTTGCAGGTGCTCACGGCCCACCTCTGGTATACTCTTAGCAACCAATTAACAACATTAATATAGTGATAGCTAAAATTAGAAGACAAGACAATAGTATCGATCCGATCCAAGTACTTGCTTAGTATAGATAATATTGATATATGGATCTATCCAACCACCGATCGACAGTGGTGTCAGTAACTAAACAGACTGACAAGGCAGTGGAGTATTTCCGACGCTGCGTTGTTTACATTTGTGTTTTGTTATACTTTTTTATTTTATGTTTGAGCTAGCGTTAATTATATTTAAACCTATCCTCTATTAAAGAAAATAGAGTTTTAAAAATGCTATAATTTTGGGGTGTCTTGGGTTGCATTTGGGGTTGCTTGAGCACCCCCCAAAAACGGGTTGGTTACACCTGGGCTCTCAACTCGAATTTCTTAATTGCATTCATCAAATAATATATTACTCGGGGACACAAATTCATGCTCACCTTTTATTGCACTTGCTCATCTTTCTCTCTGGCCCACGACAATCCTACATGGACGATTGGTGTGTTCATGCACCGACACGCTAGCACTGCACGCTTGGCTGGAGTTTAAAATGGAAGGAGAGCTCCTGAAGAAAGGTAGAGAGGGAAAACATTGGGAAAAGGATGACGAAAGGGGATTAGAACAAAAAGAATACAGAAGTAGGCCAAATGTAAGAAACTTCACTAGACTTAATTTGAAAAAAAAACAAACAAAAAAAAACATTTCAGATTTCTACACGCTGCTTAGAAGGTCGGGTAGGAATTGACTAAGAACGTTGGCGTTTTAAAAATATTTTGCAAACCACAGCAACAAACGTATTCTTATTAACTTCAGAATCAAAAACAGATTAATTAAGCCTTTTCAATCGCATGACCCGCGAGCCGTATCTGGCCCATTGGAGGATTTAATCGGGCCCGCCTTACATTTCTAACATTTCGAAGAAAAAAAAAAGGGAGTCTCTTGGTACTATATTAAAAGTTGTGATTTTTGCAAACCGAAAACACTCTCTGGTTGCCAGAGGGCGGTGTTGAGTTGTTGTAGCGTGGTGAGTTGATCCAAGTGGAATGCTGCATTTACTTAAATGTTAAAATCAACGAGTAGATACCAAACATGATAATTTTCCCCCATTGTTTGTGAATAAATGTGTTGTGTTTAAAGAAGATTCCTTGTCATTCGGGATGATGATATGTAGGGTAGGCTACTAATAGAGGCTGAACCATAAAGCATAATACTGAAAGCTAATTTTTGGAGTTGACATTCTTTTACTCATCCGGCCCACCTGAAAGCAAAAAATCTATAGCCAGGCCCAGAGCCAAACTGAGTTTAACATCCCGATTTCAGCTGATAAAAAGTGAAACTATGTGTACCAATTCATATTGAAGCATTAGGGGTCTATACTATACAAAATGGCGCGTCATACACAAACAGATTCGCAAAATGATAATATCTGAAAATAAATAAATAAAAATACTCCATATTTGTCGAATTTATCGGTAAAAAGAGCCAATAAAGCCAGTAAAAATAGACATTTTCATGAATGCATATATGTGTGTTTTTAGAACTGAAATATTATAGCAGGTTTTGTCAGACAATAAAGCGTGAAGAAGAGTCTGAAAAAGATAACGGTAGAGAAAGCTGCATGGGAAATGGGGCTGGGGGATTGGTAGACTCCACAACCTCATTATGTCTGTTGGCATTTTAACTCCTTTTGATGATTAAATAAGAAGAGGAGATAGAGGAGGACGGGGGAGGAGAAGATATGTTCTCTTCTCCGTCCACGACATGGTTTCAATCCTCCGCGTGCACATCTTCTTCTCTGTTCTCGTCATGATGGAGAGGAGAGCATGAGAGAGAAAAGAAAGAGAAGAAAGGGAAGCGAGCTTCTTTAATTTAGAGGGTTCCCAAATGCGTGAAATCCTTTATGCTATCTGGGTCACAGCGTGCCTTACAGGCACAAGAAACACTACAGAAAAGTGCCAGCCTGCTGGTTTGCTCAGTCATTCACTTTGGTATGTGTGCTGCTCGAACACTTCTCCTCCACTTCTACTCCATAGCATATGAATAACCTACTCTTCTCGTCGGCTGAAAAATAGTCTGTGTAATATAGTGTAATAATCTGTGAAGCCCTTTGAGACTCTTCGTGATTTAGGGCTATACAAATAAAAATGACTTGACTTGACTTGACTCGAAGCTCTCCGAGATGTGTGTGTCCTACCATGACCATATCGATCATTTGCAGGCTTGGAGAGTAACTGAATAACGGTGTTACGTAATTAGGATACCAAAAAATGTAATTGTACTCTAGTCAAGTCATGTCACATTTTGTTGTAGAACCTGTAATCCAGGGATGGATAGGATCAAATTACCATAAAATTCTGACTATAAGACGCAAATTTTCCCCCAAGCTTTCAACCCTCCGGCTTATGCAATTATCCTGCTAATTCATGCATTTTTCTCTAATGGCCGCCCAGTGCGCCCGAGCAGTAAAGGAAAGAGTGAGTCGGGTGGACTATATGTGTCGAGGAAGCTTCATGTAACTTCGCGCTTTGTGAATAAATAAAACTAGCATGAACAGAACCTTATCATAGAAAAGGTGTTAATCGAAAGGGCAGGGGTAACTACCAACATGGGAATAATTTTTCGAGTCTGTTAATTTGTAAACGAAAATAATGTGGCGAAATTAGAAGAAGCAACGTCCAACAAAGCACACATGTTTAAGGGGGATTACATTCATTTGTTGGCATAATCGTAAGGAATAAATATCGTACACGCTTGGATTCTATCAATTGTCCTTGATGTAACGAAGCCTGACATATGCTGACATTCAAATATTTTGAAGATGGCTAAGGGACGTAATGGTGAGTTATGCCAGCTTTATATTTTTGGGGTATTTTGTTTGAGCTTGGCCGTGTACTTTTTTTGATTAGTCTATTTTAAAACGGTATATACAGTGGAACCTCGGTTCTCGACCATAATCCGTTCCAGAACCCTGTTCGAAAACCGATTTGTTCGATCACTGAAAATCGTTTTTCCCATTAAAAGTAATGTAAAATCGTTTTAATCCTTTCCAACACCCTGAATGTTTACCATGAACGTAAACAAAAAGCTAACCCGGGCTAATCGTACATTCGCGTAACATGAACGTGTAAAAATAAAAAAAAATAAAAAATCAGGCTGTTTACACGTCATTTAGCACAAAAAGTGGTGAGCGGTTAAAGGAAAAAGAAAATAATTATGAAGAGGATTTCTTACCTTTGTGGTGGTCTGCAGAAGCCATGCTCTATTCCCTCGAAAGAAGGGAAACTCGCACACCTTCTTCATTTTGCTATTATTTATCTCTTAAATGCAATAGTTGTACGCACTACTCTTCTTTTTTCACCTGTAGCAACTTTGCTGCTTGCACCGGCCTTCTTCGGAGGGATAATTAGGGGCTAAAACACTCCGTTTACCGATATTAAAGGCGAAAGCGCAAAGAAGTGCGCGCGCTCGTCATAACAGTTCTTCACGAGGGGTGGGGGCAATCTACACGATCTACACTCGTACGCCGCTCAGCATCGCACCCTAGCGTACCGGCGTTTGAACTCCGATTTTTTGAACAAAAAGCGAAGCAAGATTTTTTTTCGAAATTTTTGGTGAAGAACCGATCTGTTCGAACTGAGAGGCGTTCGAAAACCGAGGTTCCACTGTATATTGAATCCCAAGAGCTAAGCTTTCCAATGATGTATTTCAGTGACACCAGTAATGGTACTGCTAGTCAAAAGCAGTTCGTTACTTGGAAATAAAGATTTTTCACATTTCAAACGAAATGTGATTTCTAAGCCATCTCTTTTGACTTCTATGCATCGCTTGTTTGAACGCGACATGTGTGCCCACATACGCAGAGGAGAATACATGACGTCAGACGCAATGAGAAAATTGTTTGCGGAAGTACTCATGGATGCTAACAGAGGAGGATATCTAGCAATTTTATAGTTATGAAATGAAATGAAATTAAATGATCTGCATTTATATAGCACTTTTCAAGTCAATGACTTCCCAAAGCGCTTTACAATGTGCTCCACACTTCCCAATAGCGGCCTTGTATTGCAGCCATGTAAGACGCTAACCTGCTTTTTGGGGGTATTAGGGGTTCAGTGTCTTACCCAGGAACACTTCGACATGTAACACGGATGAGCCAGGATTCGAACTGGGACCCCTTGATCCCAAGACGAGCGCCCCTACCTCCTGAGGTACTGCCGCCCCAGTTATTTTGATACTGGAGGCTGAGTAGTTGTCCCACCAAATATTAATAAATACCCACTCGCCCTTCATTAAATGCTCTCCGTGTTTTCGTTTTCAATGGTTGTTGATTTCCCCATTTCGTACCACCTATCAATGAACTGCAGGGCCCATGAATGCGTCTCGTCCGTTCACACAGAAATTGCATTCTAAAAGATCAGTTATGTATTGGATTTAGGACCACATATGAATGCCCAGGTCTGGTGTGAAAAAAAAAAACGGATACATGCCGTTCAGCCACAATTTAACACAAGGGTTGGGCGTCACGGACCAGAAACGGAGAAGGGACCCAATTGCGTTTGTTTACTCAGCTTTATTTAGAAGGAGGAAAGGGCTTGCACCCACGATCCGGTGATCGTCAGTCACGGGTAGAAGATCGTTTGGAAGTGTCACTTCCGTGTCAAGCGAAGGGAGTGTCGAGAGCGAGAAAAAACAGTTCATTGGCCGGGACGGAGGAGCAAAAACGTTGAACGGGTTTAGAAAAGAGGTCGGCACCGGGAATCAGACGGGAAACAGGGCAGGATAGAGTGAGGAGTCAAAAAGAGCTTGCCCTGCATGTGCCAAGGTTTGCAGACGAACTGTCAATTGTTGACAGGAAGGCGGGGGTTTAAAAAGAGGTCAGCAGCCAATCAGCGTCCATGGCTGTTATCGCCAACGGAGCAGACTCAGGTGCCCCACATCAGTAATCATGACATTTTTTATTTTTCAACATATTTTTCTTCCTGAATTTTAACCAACATCATAATCATAACTAAAGATGTGTAGTATACCTAATTTCAAAGTTTAAATACTTTACACAACACAGCTACATCTTGTAGTAGAGTAGACAAAATAAATGCTACTATAAAGTAATAGAATACTTAATATATTTCTAAATCATTAATTAACCAGCTCGGCGCCCGCCCCGAGACTGGGAGGTTGCTGGTTCAAGTCTCGGCCGAGTCATACCTAAGACTTACAACATTGATACTCATTGCCTCCCTGCTTGGCGCTCAGCATTAGGTGTTGGAATGGGGGGTTTGGTCACTTAATCAGTCCCAACACATCAGTTGGCAATTGGTGCGATCATTTTGTTGAATTACCACCTCCTATGTTTGTGAAAGTGGTAAAGTTTCTCTAGGCCAGGGGTCAGGGACCAGATATGTCAAATTTGATGGGTACATATGGCTCGGAGACAAAATGTTACTAATTTCATCAGCAACATTGCAGTACTGATAAGCCTGGAGTGAAGTTTGGTGTGTGCCTAGCCGACACAACATTAACAATACAACCTGTTCGGTCCAGCATATAAGAGCACAGTCTCAACTACAGTTTATAGACAGTGTGTCACACCAACATACCCCATTTTGGCTGTAATTCCCTAAAGAATCCTTTACATGGAAGCTCATTAAATAATAAGTAAGTTCACGTGATGATAAAAACGCACATAACAAATTGTAAACACCCAAAAATACCAGCCAAGTACACAGAGTAATTTGATTGGGTGAGCGGTAGGGGTGGCTGTACTGTAGCATGATCTCCTCTTTCTCTCACATGCTCACTGCAGTAAATAGAATCACATCTGAGAACTTTTTGTTTGCAGTTTTTGTTACATTTTTACAAAGAACTGCTTGCATTTTATTTTGAAACCATTATTTACAAAAACATGAAGGTCAAAATGAGCCTTAACAATCTTAAGTAAGTGTGGAAGGGAGACAAGTGGTATATTTGTTGATATGGGAGACAGACTGTCATTATTTCTAACAGACTCGTAAAATTATTATTATTTATTTTATAAATTTTATCAAATCATCTATTGTCACACAGTAAAATAAAATGTGCTTTAAAAACAGCTTTTGTCCTTTGTCTATCTTGTCGTTTTTTCTGAATTTTTTCCTCAAATAAATGCGGAATATTCGAACAGGAACATAGAAGGGAATTAAATCAGAGATATCAGATGGAGCATGTCCATGCAAACCTTTGCATGTTAGTAACAGACCCTTAAAGTCACATCTTAAACGGACAGGGAGCCAGTGCAAGTTAGTCAAAATTGGAGTCATGTGATCAGACATTCTTGTTTTTATCTGATAGAGTTACAGTAATCAAATTACAGCTATATTTAGGTAACTTAGTCACTGCCTAACATATACATAAGATTGCAAAATGATTGTCCCTTCGTGACAAAACGTAAAAAAAAAATACTTATTCTGTTGTTTGTTTTTTTAATAACTATTACCAACGGTTTAGCCCTGCTGATCAGTAAGGATCATGGGTCTGGAAATGTTTTCAGAACAATAAATCACCATTAAATGTCCAGAGTAGCTTTAATCATATCTTTTTCTACACATCAAGGCAGCTACCACGTACTTGTCTTCTTTCCTGTATCCAGCGATCGAGGTGTGTATGGCAACTTTTTTTTATCTAAAAATATGATGAGGTCAATTCCTCATCGTCGGGGCAGGGAGGTATTCTGTGCGCATCCACAGGAACGTGGTCACCATGGTGATTTAATTCTCGTTATAACCTCACTGGAAACATTGGGCGCTGAAAAGTTCTTGCACAGGTTCATTTATAAGTTCAGTATTTTAGCAATAAAATGCTATTGTGCAATCAAAGTGCACTTGTGTTAATGGAAAGCATTCTTTAGATATTGGATGCATCACAAATGCAGAAAAGCAGCAAAGGAAGAGTTCTGCTTAAAATGCATCGTTTTAAAAAAGCCGTTTTTCGCAGAATTTTTCTTGGAAAATATTTTCAAGAACTTCAGCTATGTACAACTGTTGTTTATTAAACAATGGTGAAAGCTTAAAAAAGTTTTTTACTAATGAAAGACGTTTAGTCTGATTCCTTTATGGCTACAGAACTCAATTTTCTGAAGGCTAAATGGCACAAATATTTGAGAGAAACACCTCATAACGAATAAGGTAAAGGTGGTGTATGTAATTTCAAATGTTCTACTTGCTGATGCCATCTTTTGGCTGAAATCATCATTGGAGTTAATTTTTTTGCGCATACAAGTATTACTTTCTTAGATGCGTTTGAATTAATTCTTCCTTTTTCATCTTTTTAGGGTTAGGGTTTTGGTTTGCATTTGGGCAAAACGCGCTTTGTGGCCTGAACACTGATGATAAAAGTACGATAACAGATAGGCGTGATGAGGAAAAAAAAACATAACAGCTCTTTGAACTCATTTGGACATTGTTTCCGCAAATTTAAAAGGGAAACTTATTTAATTTAAAACCTTTGAAGGAAACATCTAATTATGCACCCCACCATGCAAATACAACTGTTTATTTAAACGATGTTTATTGCCTAGTGGAAAAAAACAGGACACAATCATCACCACTTCAGGAGCCCTGATGCTCCTCTGACTTTCCCTGAGAACAAGCACAGACGTTCTTTCTATTTTGTAGGATCATACTTTTGTTAATATGAAGGCGGTATCCTTTTGGTGCAACTGTGCTTGTGACTAATGTGCGTGGCTGATTAATGGATTGGAGAAATAGATGTAGATGTTGCTGCAGGGCAGTTGAGTCAGCAGTAGTAAAACGGCAGTCAGCAATTGCCTTTCTTGTCTTACGTATGTTGGACTTGGTAGGACTGAAATTGCATTCGAAATAGGCATTTGAAGGCTTTTTCCATAAGACCGACAGTTTTTTGACCCAGCACAATTCTAGGTAACAAATGGGTACAATATGGTAAAGTGTATAACTCATTCAGTGCCATAATGTAAAAATACATTATTAGAACCATTGTGTCTGCATGCCAAAAGTATGTGTTTGTTTTTGTCGGTTTACTTAAAAAAAAATAACATTTCTAAGGCTTCAGCATTGATGAGCAGTAAGTATTTTGGGAGACAGCACGGCGGCGCAGTGGTTCGCGCGTGTGCGGCACAGTTTTGAGGTCATTAAATCAAACCTCCTGTGTGGAGTTTGCATGTTCTCCCCGCTCTTGCGTGGGTTTCCTCCGGGCACTCCGGTTTCCTCCAACATAATTGGCCAGTCTAAATTGTCCCTAGGTGTGAATGAGCAAGTGAGTTGTCTATCTAGTCAAGTCAAGTCACATTTATTTATATAGCCCTTAATCACAAAAATGTCTCTAAAGACTGCACAGGATTACAATTACAAAATTGCACAATTACCTGATCTTAAACCAGCATGCGGACAAGGAACAACTCAAAAACCTCAGTGTGAGGAAAAAAATGGGAAACCTTGAGAAAGGACCTCACACGTGGTAATCCCCCTTCCAGGATTGACCAGGGTGAATTACCATTAGCATTACTGTACACAGAATAGTAAACATTAGGTAAGATGTTGAAGATGTTCGTAAAAAGCATGACACCAACAACGCCCCCAGCCTGTAAACTAGTCCAGAAAGTCTATGACGGCCACGACGCAGCTTCCCATCTCTGCCAGCTTGTAAATGCAGGGGTTGACATGCTTCAAGTCAGACGCTGGTCCGCTGACTCATCTCAAATCGTCCTTCTCCTTCGTATCAGCCAGGCAGGCAGTCAGAAAAAGACAGGACAATACAGTATATGAGGTGGGCATCAATCATAAGCTTTGGAATAGAAGTGTGTCTTAAGCCTCGATTTAAAAACTTCCGTTGAGGTTGCAGATCTTATCTCCGGAGGCAGGGCGTTCCATAACACCGGATGGAGAACGCTCTCAAGCCTGCAGACTTCTTGGCTCTCGGAGTCACAAGTAGACCGGCATTTTCAGAGCGGAGACTCATGCAAACATTTATATGTTAATAAGAGAACCTTAAAGTCACATCTTAAGTGGACTGGGAGCCAGTGGAAGTTGGCCAATACAGGAGTAATATGCTCAAACTTTTTGGTCTTAGTCAAAAGTCTAGCTGCCGCATTCTGAACCAGCTGCAAACTTTTAATGCTAGACATCGGGAGACCAGAAAGCAATACATTACAGTATTCAAGCCGAGAAGTCATAAACGCATGAATTAAAACCTCTGCATCTGATTAAGACAGCATTGAACGAATCTTCGCAATATTACAGAGGTGGTAGAAAGCTATTCTAGTAATATTTTTCACGTGTAACTGAAAACGACTGATTAGGATCAAATATAACACCTAGATTTTTGACCGAGTCACTATGGGTGATATTACATTTGTCTAGGTTCAGGTTAGTGTTTGAAAACAACTGACGACAGTGAGCTGGACCAATAATCAACATTTCAGTTTTTTCTGGGTTAAGGCGTAAAAACATTTGTGACATCCATTTTTGAATCTCAGTAAGGCAAGCCTCCAGATTTCTACAACTTAAATGTCCAGTTTTTTCCAATGGCACATACAGTTGAGAGTCATCTGCATAGCAATGGAAACTAATATTATACTTGCGGATAATGTCACCCAGCGGGATCATATAAATACTAAAAAGAAGGGGCTCAAGTACAGAGCCTTGAGGAACACCACAGAGGATATTAGATTGTTTAGAGGTCGGATTTTCATAGTTAACACATTGCATTCTGTCTGACAGGTAGGACCTAAACCACGAGAGTACAGTTCCTGAGATACCAATGCGTTCTAGACGAACCAATAATATGTTGTGGTCGACAGTATCAAAAGCAGCGCTGAGATCCAGCAGCAGTAACATTGACGAGGCACCGGAATCTATTGCTAAAAGGAGATCATTGGTTACTATAGCCAGGGCTGTCTCAGTAGAGTGATTTGCACTAAATGCTGACTGGACAGTTTTAAAGAGGTTATTTTCTGACATGAAGTCATTTAGCTGCTGTGCAAGGAATTTTTCAAGTAATTTTGCAAAAAATGGCAGATTTGACACTGGCCTATAATTACCTAGGCTTTCTGGGTCAAGGTTAGGTTGCTTAAGCATGGGTTTAATGATGGAAGACTTGAAGGCTACAGGAAAAATACCCGAGGATAGCGATATATTAATGATATTTAAAACTGATGGTCCTAAGATCTCAAACAGATCCTTCACCAGTGAAGCTGGAAACGGATCGAGCAGGCATGTACCGTATTTTCCGCACTATAAGGCCCACCTAAAAGCCTTTATTTTTTTCAAAAGCTGACCATATGCGCCTTACAATACAGTGCGCCTTATTTATTGAACAAAAGCCCTCATTTCCTCTATTCAGCAATACCGTAGTGTGTGGGCAGCCCGAGTGACCAAAACCGTGTGATCATAAGCATTTACCATTGTTTAGTTGAAGAAATTTGTCCTTTCTTGAAAATACTTGTTTCCAAGAGAATGTCTGAGAAAAATGGCTTTTTGTGAAAAGGTGCATTTCAAGCAGAACTTTTACTTTGGTGTTTTTTGTGATACCTCTAATATCTAAAGAAAGCTTTCCATAAGCACAAGGGCACTTTGCTTTTAAATTTCAATTTTATTGCAAGAAAACCAAACTTATGCATGAACTTGGCAAGAACCTTTCGGCCACCGTGGCAACCCTCTCTGTCCTGACGAAGATGAAAAAAGAAATGAAGATGTGTACATATACATATCTTGGCTTTTCTTATCACACTGCTTCACTAAGTTTACTTGCCAACAGGGGTGCCTACCCACTCTCTATTGCTTTATACAGGAAACTACATAAGGAGGTGTGGGCTGCCTCAATGAGTGGACAGAGATCAGATGGTGACTTTTTTTTTATACTGAAATCATTCCCTGATGAGATGCGCCAAACCCAATATAAGTTTTTTTTCAAATAAACCAATAACAGAAAATAATATTTTATATTTAGGCTATCAAAGACAACGCCTTTGAACACATACATATACATTATGGCATTGAGTTAAGAATGTGGGAATACATTTGATAGCAGTAACATTGCTTTAAATGTGCCTTGAATTTACTGTGAGCACGTTCGTGCGCTCGATCCAACCGGGGGGAATCGTAGAAACGGAGGGGCCTTACGGGCATATTGACATCTCTCACAATTGAACAAATGGTTTTGTCAAGTTGTGCGCACTGACATCGATCTGAAAACTGTTTAACCTTTTGTGGCTATGCAGTTCAGCGATATGAATTCCCTCTCTGTTCGGCTCGCATTCAAGGTTATTACACTACTTTTTGATTTTTTTTTTTAATAATCTACTGATGCCCTTTTTATGTTTCAGACCACGGCAGCAGTGATGACATTACGTTTATTAAGTAAGGTTTGTTATGCTTGTTCTGTGTGGGGGCAGGGAATTGTGTGAGATGTGTTCAGCCAAACCAACCTGAACACAGTGCACCTTTCGACTATAAGAAATATTGAACAGTGCCTAATACACTGCCCTGAGAATGGATTACAGACGCTTTCCTACTTGCGACCATTTGACTTACGAAAAACGGTAGATACAAAAACAGGTCATTACTGTAGTGCTTCTTGCTTCTTTTCGCTGCAACCAGCGTGTAGCGCTGTGAGAGGTCACCCAGCATCCTCTAGAGCCGCGTGTACGCCACCCCTGTTAGAGCATATTATTATATGCAATGTTTATTTTTTAGTACAAAACAATACAGGGTACTTATACAAGCCTTAGACATACTTATATACACTTTAAACATACAAAATATAGCACTAGAGCAACTTACAAACAAATTCAACTTATAAACATTGCTCAGTGCCCACTAGCTTCCGGTGAGATGCCATACACCAACTGCTCTTTCCAAGATTGATTATATGGGCCAGGGCCTGCAAATTCCATATTCAAGGCGTCCAGGTAGACTCCCGAGCCAGGCAACAAATCATGGTGGAAATGTGATTGGTTAGAAACTTAAATGTTAAAGCAGACATTTGCAAGCAGTGCAACCACGGAGACACAAAAAAAATATGCTGACAAGATAAGATAGTTTGGAATTAATTACTAAGTATTGATGGACAAATTATAATTAACATCACTGATTTACATTTTTTTCTCTGCCCACAGTTATTTTAAAAGATGCATGTTTAAAAGTATTTTATTATTATTGGAGGTCGCTGGTTCGCGCCTCGGCCGAGTCATACCTAATTGGTAAAATGGCGGCGCCCTCTGTTGGCTGCGGCTGCATCGGCTCGCTACAACGGGTCAGGTGTATCGACATTTCGTTCTGTGTACATTGTTACAAAGAACGACAATACAAAGGAAATTATTATTATTATTATTATTAATATTAAAATCATTTTTTTCAAAATCAAGATATTTTTAGGAACTTCTTTTAACCACTAGGAGGAGGTTAATTCAAATTTAAACTATAGGTCACATATATCAAAGTTAAGGCCAGGGCTAGACCTGGTTGGTTAAAAAGATTTCGTTTGTACTTCACTTCTCCTTGAAGAAAGTGTTGTTTTTGGTTATTAGATTTTTGCAATGTATTGTATTTCAATCCGATCATATTAAAAATCATATTTCATTTGAGTGAATGATAGAAAATTGCTAAAAATATATATTTTTAAATAAACTTTGATCACTTTTGCTAAAATAGAAACTAAAAGTTACTGAATGTGCTTAAATAATTATTCTGTTGAAAGTTCATTTTACAATGGCCTGATTAAGAGGATATTAGCCTTTGAGCATGCTAAAATAAAAGATTACTGATGGAGCCATAAGAAAATATTGCTGATCGTATTTCTTAGCTTTTCAGTGGGTTTAGTTAGGTTCACTATATGCGTAATTTTAAATATGTTCAACATTCAATCAGTCCAAACCCTTGATTTCTTAATTTGGCCCTTTGTCCGTTTTGGCTTTGAGACCTCTGCTTGTTATTAGTTTTTATTGAAAATGATAACGTTAGTGATATTGATCACTTTTTCACAAAAAATGAGCTTAGTGAGGCTGGCAAAACAAGTCATAATAGATTATAGATAAAGTATTTCTAAAAGGATGTCGGTTGATGTGAGCGTAACAAAGTGTTGTCATGTAAAGTCTGACAGTGACATTATTAGCTGTCACATCCTGTCTACGGTGATAAAACCAGGGGCCATGTCAGGGCTCTTTTACATTAAACTTTGGGGAATATTTAATAACAGTATTGAACTAATCGAGGATTCACGATGCATTGATTATTTTGACGGATATTTTTTGTGGGTTAGAAGAAAAGACTCATTTTCTCTTATAAGGTTGCCATGGTTATTTGGTGTCAACAAGAAATGAGAATAGAAATAGTAATAATGAATTTAATTGTAGATGTTTGTCACCATAGATGTTTGTGAGGCGTTTTTACATGAATATAATCTTTTCTGAGAGCCGCTAATGCGCAACAGCTTCTCTGTCTCAGGTAGCAATGTAATCATTAAGAATGCCGGCGTTAACATCAAGTTTGCGTACCAATAGGTTAAATGTTTGGAAGCGTTTTAGCCTAGATTGGCCAATAAAAAGACTTCTTGCTTGGTGATGCACGAATATTTAAAGAGCACGTCGAACAGTCCAAAGATACTGAATCTGACCCACCTTGGTAAAATTCAACTACGTTCAAGCTTGTACGGATTTGATGGCAGTCATTGTATATTTTATTCGTACATGGCGCGCACGAGCAGCGGGTTCAGGCTCTCCTGTTAGTCTTTTTGTTTTTAGTGTTTTTTGTATTCCTCCTATTTTCCCTGATAAATTCATTTTTTTTATCTTTTATCTTATACAGTCTATATGTGTAACTAGAGTGCCACGTCCAATTTCGTTGTCACAATATGTTCAACTCATTTTTGTAACAATGATAAAAAAGGTATACTCTATTCTATTATATACATATTTCACAATAAAGGAAGCTTGAGAAACATGTCTGACTGTGCCTGACAAAAGGATTTTAAATTAAATGCATGTAATACATTAAAAAAAAAAACACATTTAAAACGAGAATTGGCTGTTGTTAAAGCCATTTGATTCCAAACAGTTGAGATTCTTCTTTAGTGACAGACTTACAGTTGACCACTGAATGTACTTTACAAAAGGCGCCTACGATTTAATTTATTTACTTTTCTACTTCTGCTAATAAGCTTGTTTTTCATTCACGGGGATAAAAAAGGTTTACTTGATTTTAATGTAAAATTTATTTGTCTCTCCCTGAAAATGGACGGATGTTGACTTATGGAATTATGTCTCTACTGACACTGAGCCTGATTGGTTTTATTTATTTTCATACAAATCATCTGTATGTTCCAAAAATATTTATTTTTGTGTTTATGATCATATACCACATAATTGAATCAACTATTAACATACCTGTGATCCTCCACGGCTCCATACCCGTACTGTCGTAGCACGGGATCGCCGCAGGGGACCGTGCTCTCTCGGTTCCTATTCACCCTGTACACGTCGGACTTGACAGCAGTTTTTCCAGTGCCCGTCTCTCAGCTACTGTTGTCAGGCTGTCCAGTTCTGTGGCCACAACAGAGCTCGCTTTCCTCACCAGTTTATTGAGACGCATAGAAGAGGGCGCTCCCACAACAGTCTCATGGAATATTTTCAGGAGCTTTTTGCAGATGTTGAAGGACGCCAGCTATCTGAGGAAGTAAAGTTGGCTTTGACCTTTCCTACATAGAGCTTCTGTGTTGGCAGTCCAGTCCAGTTTATTGTCCAGCTGCACACCCAGGTATTTGTTGGTCTGGACAAATTCTACACATTCTGCTGTGATGGTTACAGGAACCGGGTGAGTTCTAGTTCTCCTGAAGTCCACCACCATCTCCCTGATCTTGGTGGTGTTCAGGTGCAGGTGGTTTGCATCGCTCCATTGGACAAAGTCCTGAATCAATTTCCTGTACTCCTCCTCCTGCCCACTTCTGATACATCCCACGATAACAGTGTCATCAGCAAACTTCTGCACGGGGCAGGACTCAGAGTTGCACTGAACGTATACAGGGTTAAGAGGAACGGAGAGAGCACGGTCCCCTGCGGAGATCCTGTGCTGCTAACCACAGTGTCCGATGTACAGCCCCCCTATTTCACATACTGGGGTCTGCCTGTCACAGACACTACACAGCATCATCTCCAAACGGAAGAGCACCTTCAGTGACAGACTGCTGTCACAGTCTTGTTCCACAGACAGCCTGAGGATATAATTTCTTCCTCATGCCATGAGGCTCTTTAACTCCACCCGGGGGAGTAAACGCCCACATTAAACCACACTCATACATTTGCATTTTACCCTATTTTTGTTACAGTGTGTATTTTATGTAGCACTATTAAAATACTTTAAATCAACATGTTACATTGGGTATTTATGTATTATATTCCTTTTCCTTTATTATTGTTTTATTTTCAACACAAGGATACTGCTGTAAGTGTGAATTTCCCTACAGGGATGAATAAAGTATTTATCTATCTATATATATCTATATATCTATATATATATCTATCTATATATATATATGTATATATATATATATATATATATATATATATCTCATCTCATTAGCCGTACCGCTTATCCTCATTAGGGTCGCAGGGGGGCTGGAGCCCATCCCAGCCATCTCCGGGCAGTGGGCAGGGGACACCCTGAACTGGTTGCCAGCCAATCGCAGGGCACACGGGGACAGACTTCTCACTTGCTCATTCACACCTAGGGACAATTTGGACCGGCCAATTCACCTGAAATGCATGTTTTTGGAATGTGGGAGGAAACCGGAGTGCCCGGAGGAAACCCACGCAAGCACGGGGAGAACATACAAACTTCGCACAGGAAGTCTGGAGCTGGATTTGAACCCACGCAGGAGGTTCCCATGACATGAACTGTGCCGCACAAGCGCTAACCACTGCGCCGCCGTGCTGCCCTATATATATATATATATATATATATATATATATATATATATATATATATATATATATATATATATATATATATATATATATATATATATATATATATATATATATATATATATATATATATATATATATATATATATATATATATATATATATATATATATATATAGATATATACATCCATCCATCCATCTATCTGTCTATCTATTTTCCCGCACAAAATACAAAATAATCGTACACCATATTTTTTATTTTTTTTTCGGAATAATGCATGATGGGAAATCCCCAGGTGGCAGACACATGCGCACAGTAGCATCAAACCGCTCGCTTCGTTTGCAACAAAAAAAACGATACCGAGAAAGAGGCTTCCGCGGCGAACTCTTTGATTGATTTGCCGTTTCGTGATAGTCGGTTTATACCGGATGGTACCCATCATTGTCAAATTTGCGTTTTTCCGTACAGATTTCCTTGTAGGTCGTACACGTCTTAAAATGCATAATAAACGTACTTTGTACGGCAAAACCGCACAGGTTGACAGGTATGTATTAATAAATATACGATTATTCGACTAATAGTTTCAATAGTCTGTGACTAGTTTCATACCCTTGTTAGGAATCGACTGTAATTTTATATGCCGCAAATAAAAATGCGGTTAATGATTCCAAGGTCAATAGTCTTTGGTTTTATGCTTTTAATCATCTCTTTTTCCTTCTCTCAATACTCACAAATATACACACACCCATTATCTGCCAAAACTGCTGACACTATCAAATATAAATGCACTGTTTTTATATGCCTGTTTTGGTCTACTTCCATTCTTCTCTCTCTCCTCTTTATTCCTAATTAAATGTGTTTGTATTTATGTTTTCAATGTTTCTGCCCCTAAACTTAGTCAGGACGTAATCACTACGTAACATTTTTCAAGTTTGGTTTTGTGGTTGCTTTTTTGTCATGCAAAGAAGGTTGATTCACACATTTGAGGCAATTATTTATCCAGCAGAAATTTAAACGGACAGTATGTATTACTGAGAATCTCCTAGAGGTAAAAAATACTTCATTCATTGGAGAAACAATATTCATTTATATAATAAGAAAAATACATTGACTTGTCATATAATGTTTTTTAAAACACTTGTACGTGGAGGAATTTGTTTCATCTTTTGTTTCATAACTGTCACCTATGTAGCTGACATGATTGTTTGCCATCTTAATGTTATGTGTACCCAAATAGATAAACTTACTGTAGGCTGGGCAAAAAATAAGAAGAACATAGGTAAAGTTGAAGTCTTACTTGTGCTTTGTAGTGCTCGTTGCCTGTTGCACTACACAATCGGATTTGGGTAGAGTAGCAAAACACTTTACTCAAGTGAAGGTACTATTATTTCAACTACTTACTCAAGGGGAAATAAAAAGTAGTCATCGAAATAATGCAATTAATTTAAAAATAGATTTAAATTATCAGGGTAAATTCAAGTACTTTAACAAACAAAACAATTATAATAGTATGATAGTACCACCCAAGGGGTTAAGGGATCCTGCGTGCTTCATGTTTACCCATTCACCCATCCACTATATAAGTGATTTACCGAATGTTATATTGTCTTGGAAAAAAAAAGAAAGAAATACAATTAAGAAATGGTCGATTACACACCCGCTGGTTTCCTTTAAAACATCCACCTGCTTGTTATGTGACGCTGCCCCTATAAAAGGGCTCTGACCGTACGGTGACTTTCATTGAAGAGAAAAATGAAGGCAAAGGACTCGGATAAATGGGCGTACTTACTTGGAGGGGATTTAAGTTACTTAGTAACGGTTTCAATTTAGCCTAATGTAGCCAAGTAAGAGTACTGTTTCTTCTTCACAAATATACTCAAGTAAAAGTAAAAGTATTGTGATTTAAAATTACTTCCTGAAGCACAAAATATCCCGAAACTTACTCAAGTAAATGTAACGGAGTAAATGTAACTGGTTACTTCTAACATTTGTACACAATACAGTAATATCTAGTGGATAAATAATACACATTGTCTCCTTAAGATAGCAATGCATTTGGTAAATTCAGAACTGTTTTGGTTATTATAAATAAGACAAGAAGATGTCATGTCACTTATTTGTGTCATTTATATACAGGGTGTGACCTCATCTCATCTCATCAGCTGCACCGCTTATCCTCAGTAGGGTCGCGGGGGTGCTGGAGCCCATCCCAGCCATCATCGGGCAGTGGGCAGGAAACACATTTTATTTAAAACAATTCATGCATAAAGATTAAAACATATTTAATTGATTTGATCACAATGTCATGTTTTGAAGCCTAAACGCTGTATTTGTTTTGCGCATACTGTACATTAACTATTTTTCCAATGCGGCATACCGATTAGGAGGATGAGATAATAATGACCGGCAAAAATTAATCTCCAATTAACCTAACATAATGCACGTGTTAAAAATGTGGAAGAAGTCAGGATGTGTTACTCTGAAGCAACATCACAACCACTTTACATTGGTAAAGACTTTGGGTTTAAATGCAAATGGTAAATGGTCTGCATTTTGTATAGAGCTTTTAAGTCACTGAAGACCTCCTAAAGTGCTTTACAATGTGCTATGTTTACCCATTCACAAACACACTCACGAAACGACAGCGGTTCAACTGCAATTAGACTACATGCATATGGGGGGCATTAGGGGTTTAGTGTCTTGCACAAGGACACGTCGACATTTAACTTGGAAGAGACGCGAATTGAACACGAATAATCGTTATTGTTTGCAGCAAACTGTTTTTCCCAGTTGTACGTGCTTGTTTAGGGTGGTGTTGGCCCTGAGAAAGAAACTGTCTCTGAGCCTTATTGTAAGGGGCCTATAGCGCCTACCAAAGGCGAGAGGGTCAGAAAGGTGGTGGCTTGGGTGGGAGGAGTCCTTTATAAAGTTGTTGGCTTATTTGTTTGTGTCACAAGCAAGCAATGACCTACAGACTGGGTAGAGAGCAGCTGTTTTTTCCGGCTGCGTTAATAACTCTTGGTATGATTTTCCTGTCCACTGCCGTGGTCCCAACATACAGTACCACATACTGGTCTACATTTTGTTGTTGTCCGTCACCTCCATAAAATCATACCACAAAAGACACAAGTAAATAAAATCTAAAGGTTGAACCAGAATAAAGTCATTATGTTTTAATTTTTTGGTTAAGTGTTGCTTTTTTATTTTTTCACCTCACTGTCACTAGAGCCAGGGTACACTTTATTCATTGAAAGAGCTTGATGCACACCACCCTTAAAAAGTGGGGAAAATCAAAATCCAGTTAAATTTTTGTAATCTGAAAATCCAGGCTATAAGAGTCATGTCAAATATTAGGCTTGTGTTGTTAAAAACCATAAATTTTTGAGTGTGTCAGAAAACTAACTGAGTCTTTAGATCTTTTATGATTTTGAAAAATAAGGGCAAACTTAGTGCTACCTCCGGCCTCTAGAGGACATAAATGTCACTGCTAAAACTTTTGTTTTGTACTTATTTTCTATTTATTCCGAACCAGAAGGAAAATTTAGGCAAAGATTACAAACTTGAATTTGTATAGCTTGAAGAATCGGTTCATGTGTAAAACTGCATTCACACAACCAGTTAACACATTATATGACATGCATTTTCTTCTATTGTTTGTTACTAATATGTTCTACTCAGAAAAGACCCCTTATCATTTGTAATTATGATATGTGTGTGACAATTTTTGGTTAACAGATGCTGCCACACCCACGAACGAGTTAAGTTCCAGACGATTGTCCGTAATTTGCTTGAGTGCTATATTTTGTATGTTTATGGTTTGTATAAGTATATATATATATATATATATATATATATATATATATATATATATATATATATATATATATATATATATATATATATATATATATATATACACACACACATATACACACACACACACATATCTTTATATATATATATATATATATATATATATATATATATATGGCTTCCCACAAGTTGTAGCTCCAGGTCATCTGTTTCATGGGTAACGGATCTGGCGTTAGTGAGATACAGGCTCCGCAATGGTAGCCTTTGAGAGGTTTTTGGTAGCCTGGCTGCAGGTCGGACCTGCAGCAATGCTTTTGCTTGCTCTTCCGACGCCTCTTCAGTCTCCTCCGAGACCTGATAACAGTCCATGGAGCACCTGGTGGTTATCTTTGCGCTCTTGTGTCTTACCTCTTGGTCAGTTTTAATTGATTAATATTTTTTCAATATAACTAGCTACTAAAATATTAGCTGTGGCCGTGCTTCGCAGTCTGTTTCGTATGGACCCATTGACCTGTGCGCCCGCCCTGCTCTTTGACAGACAGGATACATCAATCTATCACAGTCGCGCACACAGACAATCACGGCCACACAACACACAAAAACTCACAGAACCCATGGCAGTCTGATCCTTGATAGCATTTGCAGTATGTTTTTTTGCTGCAGAGGACAAGCACATCGTTGCACGATGAAAATCTGTAAAGTATCGAAACCGTGAAAAGTACTATTGCGATAAAGTGGATGATGAGTTGGTAGTAGGTCTAAAAAAGGAAAACTAGTGGCCTGATACACGCACATGCAGCTCATTTAGTATAGTGTGGGGCCCACATCTAACAAATTAGTCACAAATTAAAGTCTAATTAACCCAAAGGAGCTTAACCCACTATCACAGTGAATACTGTGTGACAGACACAGAGAAAGATAATAAACATACAAAAAGGCAGACTGACAGGTTCGGGCTAGCGCTGTCACTGATTGATTTCTCCTAACTACAATGCGTGTAGGTGTCAATGTTGAGTAGAAAGTGTGCGCTAATTTACTCTGTCTGATTAATTACAATGTAGAAAGCCCATGCATTCCTAATCCGCCATTGCCTTCCACAAAAATGTGTTATTACAATAACACCGCTAGAGCAAATCATGCAATTTTTCCATATATTAACAAGTTACATTTTTGAATGAATCTATTTATAACCTGTGAGGAGGGCAACCTACAGAAGTGTGCATTGTGCAACATATTTACAAAGTTATTTGAATGAATTTGGAAGTTAATTCCAACAGACTCAAATAGGTTTAGTGGGACATTTGTCTGTTATTTAGTTCCCTCCCCAGTTGTAAGTAAACCTATTCATTAAAAAAAAAAGAATATGTATGAAAAACAAAAAAATACATCATCTATAATATGAACATGTATTTTTTTAAATACTCGTGTTTGATCAAGCCTCACAGATATTAGACATAAGCTGACCCACTAGGTTGCTGTGACTGTCCTTGCTTGGTATCTATCTTCTTATCTATAAACACTCTTGCACAAATTATCCTTTTTTAACCAGTGAAAACCATTGGGTCACACCCTAATATATATACATACACACACATATATATATATATATATATATATATATATATATATATATATATATATATATATATATATATATATATATATATATATATATATATATATATATATACATATATATATATATATATACATGTATTACCATGAATTGCATACAAGGTTTCACAACATTAATATAGAAGATAATACATACATAAATATACATTCATATATATTAATACATTTTCTAGTTTATGGAATCCAAAAAGCAAATCAGCATAATCCCAAAAATGTATTTCTTTGACTTCTTGGTTATAAATTGAAAACGTACCGATATCAGCATTTGTGTTAGGTGCAAGGTTTGTGTGCATATGTTAGGGAAGTGGTTGTTGATCAGGGGAGAAACACACATACACTCACACTGTAGTCATCAATCATCTGCCCTGTCTCTCGCGCTCCCCCGCTTGGGCTGACAGCTCCTATTTGTTATACAACATCCACAATGCTGCACTGTGCTATTCAATGGCCCAGGACCAGGTTGCATGCTCCTACTCACACACATGCAGTTTCTTCTTTGTAAATGTATGAAGTATTTGTAGGAATGTATGGTATCAAATTACCTTCAATAAAGAATAAGATTTGCAGCTGGTTAAAGATGCTCCCTTCCGTTTAGTTGTTTACAAACCCATCACTCATGGTCAGTGTTGTGAGTAAATCGCTGGAATACAATTACTTTTCTTCATAAAGAGTACTGCAGTAGCATAGCGTGTATTTCACACCTAGATATTTAGTAGTGCAATGCCTGAATCAATCCAACCCCTAATAACTTTGTTATGGCGATAAAACATTGACTGCAGACACAACTATGACATATATTAAAAAAGTACCTTTTTAACTGATAAAATTGCACTCTTATCAAGGAAGAGACCAACAGTTTACTAAAAACATGTGCTTGGATTCCAACAAGAAGTTATTTTCCATCGAAGCTAATGCTGAAAGTCAAGCCTGTCCTGTCATATTTCTGGCATAAGTTTTTATTCGATTTAGGGCTGACCATGTCTGTTCAACAGAGGGAGTGGACACAGGGATTTTTTTCTGTCACTTTTTCGTCGTGACACTCCGTTACCACCCAGTAGCCAATCATGGTTTGTGAAACTGGTGACGTTTCCCAAGGCCCACTAACAGGTTGGTCACTAACAGGCTCACCAATTCAGAATCCGATCGGCTAAACCAACCACTATGTTATGCCTAAGAGCCTGCAGAACTGATTCTGAAGGGTTCTGGGTAGATATCTCACTCTGACAACAAGTGACGGCTGAATTGTGATTGGTTAAATGCTTAAACAAGAAAGAACACATCTGAAAGCAGCGCAACCACAAGAAAAGCAATGTAAGGAAGCTGACAATTTGGACTAATTTAATAGGTATTTATAGACAAAGTAGAATTAAAATCCCATGATTAAAATATGTTTTAGGCCAGCAGAAAAAGGCCTAGCAGCCCCTGACAGCCCACCACTGAAGTACTGTAACGCGTTAACGTAACATTTTGTAACTCAGCTGTCGTTAAAACAAGGTGGAATACTCAGCTACTTTTTGAAAGCAGGCCACTAATTACAATGTGTTCTATACTTATGACGATTCATCCTCCGCTCAAGAAATGAAATATAACCCTCATTTTGCCAGTACGCTTAATACAACCCTTAGGGGCCGGTCACACAGACATTTGCGGCTGAATCACGGCCAGAAATTTCTGCCTTTGAGGCGGACGCTATAGGACGCATTGAGATCGCCAATCAGACGAGATACGGCAGTGCATAACACGAGGTTGGAAATTCGCGCGCGGGTGGCAGCACAAAAAAGTTTGGCGCTGTTCAATTCTTGAGAGCGCGGGAACACAGCCTTTCACGAGTTTATCGAGGCTGGACAACGGTCGTAAGCTTCTGGCCGTGAAGCAGATGTCGTTGGGCGCTGTTGGACGTTTTGGGACCGCCATATAGACGAGATAGAGCAGTGCTTTACTCGCGGTCGGAAATTTTCACGTGGTTGGCCCCGTTCAAAACTTTTGAGCTGCTCAAAAGTTTGAGCACGTGTTAAACCGCGTGCCGCACACGTGGTCAACACGAGGAAATGACGCGGAAATGACGCGGAACGACATGCTCTGGCCGCGGCCAGGGCGTAGTTACACATGGGTAGGACGGGAAATTTCAGCGGGTAATCGTGGGTGGAGCATGGTAATAGCATGTTCTGCGCCTGTATCGCGGTGTTATTACGTGAAATTAGCGTGTTACGCGTGTGACAGTCAAACGCCTTTCTCCGCGTATATACAGCGCGATTTGCCGAGCACACAGTTGTGCTCGTGACGTCAAGGGGGTGAACATGGATCACCGTCAGCGTAGTTTCTCTTCATTTCGAATAAATCTTTCGGTGCATTCTCAATGGTCGCAGCAAGGCTTTGATGCCAAGTCCTTAGCTTGGCCTTGATGCTAGGTCCTTAGCTTGGCCTTCTTGGCCTTGCTTGGCCTTTTGATGCTAGGTCCTTAGCTTGGCCTCTTTGATTTTTGCATTTTGGAGATGGAATATGAGCTTGCTCTGTCCACTCCACGCATCGGCCCGGTATTGCAGTACCTCCGGGAACGGTGCATTCGCAATGATCGCAGCAAGGCTTTAGGGCTAGGACCTTAGCTTGGCCTTTTGGCTGAGAGTAAGTGTCCCGGCTCCTAGGCTTTGTAGCGTATTATGAACTGACCGATAACGGATAATGGATAATGAATAACGAAGATAGATCAATAACCCTTAAAAACCCCAAAACCCCCTTTTGGCCGAGAGTAAGAGTCCCGGCTCCTAAGCTTTGTAACGTACTATGAACTGATCGTTAATAGATAATGAGTAAAAAAAATAGAATAAATACAATCAACAAACCCCTCCCCCCTCCCCGTCAGTGTAGTGATATCGTCTTGACCCATATCTATTTCCTGGCAGTTCTTATCGGGATAATAAAATAAAAATGATGCCATAGCTTGAATTCTTGATTTTCACGGGACTGTGTCTAGAGCGTTTATGAAATCTACAGCCCGAGAAATGCATCCCTGCCGAGATTTGCATCTCCTCGGTTTTCCAACCACTTTAACCTCGTTTTATAACACTTTTAGGGAATGTAATGGCGAACATATGACCAAAACCACTTCGCCTTCATTTGTTGGGAATGTAACATAATCCATTCCATCTTTGTTTTTGTTGTGAACGTAATCGGACGGTAAATCCTCCCCCCCTCGCGTGAACGCGCATTCTGCTGCGCTTCCATCAAAAGCGATCGTATTCCATATGAAACGCTTATTAAAACAGTAAAGCGAGCTAATTATAATAATTGGGAGATCCTAGTCAATATAACGCGTTTATTTAAACAATAAAGTGCGATCGTATTTTACAAGATGCGTTTGTTAACGCGGATGAAAAGGTCAAAAGCGATCGCAGCAGAATGCGCGTTCACGCGAGGGTGTGTGTTGGGGGGTTGTGTTGCGTAGGAGTCGGATTTGGGCACAACACCGGCTCGGGAGCTTTTATACCCGTGGTCCACACGAGAAAATGACGCAAAAATGACGCGATGAGGAAGCGGAACAGTCGCCGGCGTCTTTTTTCCGGCCATACCACAGACGAACGGCGGGTTGTCAAATTTTGCGCATTTTCAACCACGGGCTAAAAAAACCCGCAAAATTTTAGCCGTGATTCAGCCGCAAATGTCTGTGTGACCGGCCCCTTAAGGAGGGTTAGTGTGTTTATATTTACAACAGAATACAACCCAAAACAGCTACAATTGCGCCGTCTCAAGCACAGAGTACGAGAATGCGTAATTTTCCCCTATCCAAGATATTACTGTATATACTCTTATGCAACCCAAATTTACAACTATAAAATAAATCCTAAAGATTGTACACATGCGTGGGAGGGCTCGTTGTCACTATAACTGACAGTCTACTTATGGTTTTAGTTTTGCCAATAGTTAGTGCTTTATAATCCCCAACAATACAAATGTTACAATTTCAATTATTATATTAATATTTTTTTTGTTTTGGTGTTATTTTGTTGAGATAGACGTTCCTAACAAAGTCAAAAAGCCTTGATGCAATAAATAATTATATGTGTTTTTTTATGCATTTCAAATCGAAAGTTTTAGGGGCTTGGCTTCCGTGCGAGTATATACACGGTAATTTGTAACTAGATAGTTACTTTCAGAGTAATGCGACTTTTGGGTGTAAGACAATTACTTTTCAAATGTGGTAACTAGTAACTGCAACTAATTCCTTTTTTTAACAATGCGCCAAACACTGCTAACGAGGAGTTCAATGCAAGAGATCTGAATATAACCAGAAACCAAGACAGGGTATCAACAATAGTAGAAAAATAACTAAAGCCTCGAAAGAGAAGAAAAGAAAAATCGGAAAAGGAAAAAGAAAAGCAAATCGGTGTGGATGCATCTGCAGGCGTGGTGTGTGTGTGTGTAATGTCCTGCCGAGCTAAGCAGTTTTCTGCACATTATTCTTGGTCATTTGATTTGAGAGGCTCCAAGGGTGAACCTGCCGATACAAGCACTTTTGGAAAGGAGTAGCACACATATGCACACACACTTCACCTACTCAAAGATAATTTTCCTTGAAGCGGAATTTCCGACTGTCCTGTGTGCGCAGCTTACACCCACTATAATTACCTGCCTCTGTTTTCTTCTGAGATTTTCAAATAATTATGGAGTTTACCAAAACAATTCCATGTGTAACTCCATCACAGTTTGTCTGACATGGCCTATTATGGTTCATAACAGTACACCAGGGGTAGGGAACATATGGTCCGCAAGCCAAACTGGCTTTTTTTATGAGTACATATGACACGAACATCAAATTTCTCTGTGGCGTTCCACAGAGGAGTGATTTAAGTTCGATGATGGTACATGCAAGCCAGGACAACATTGACTATGCTTTGAGTTTATTCAATTTTGGTTTAGTACATATAGGGCACATTATCAACTAGTTTACGGTCAGGATCTCATACCTACTTAACCCGTTTTGGCAATAGGTTGCTAAGACACCCTTTAAATGTAAGCTCATTGAACCATATATATGTTCACTTTTGAGATACTTCATGATGAAGACTCACAGAAATAATGGCAAATACTGTACCTGCAAACGCACCAGCAAAACACCAGAGCAAATTGAGGTAACAGAGGTAGAGGTAGAGGTGGGCGTATCTCTGCACACAGTGCAAGAAACTTTCTTCTCTCTCTTGCTCAGTGGAGTCTGTGCCAAAGTTTGATAATGAAATGAAATGATCTGCATTTATATAGCGCTTTTCAAGTCAATGACTTCCCAAAGCGCTTTACATTGTGCTTCACATTTCCCAATAGCGGCCGTGATCTGTGCAGCCATGTAAGGCGCTAACCTGCTTATTGGGGGTATTGGGGGTTCAGTGTCTTACCCAAGGACACTTCAGCATGTAACACGGACGAGCCGGGAATCGAACTGGGATCCCTTGATCCCAAGACGAGCGCTCTACCTCCTGAGCTACTGCTGCCCCAAGTTTAAAGTCTCGCTGCAGCATTTTGTACCAGCTTAAGGCTCCTGATTTTGGACTTCGGGAGATCGGAGAGTAGTGCATTATAGTAATCAAACAAACAAGTGTTTCTGTAGATTTTACAAAGTAGCGGTCCACTTTACCTCACAAATAAAAGGTTTGTACGGGTGCTTGAAGTCCTTGAAAATGCTTGATTTTTTTTAAGCTGTGTTTTCAAGGATTGAAAGTTGCTAGAATTTTGGGTGAAGTGCTCTTAAATGCTTGAAATGGTTGCCATGTTTCTCAACAAATCTGCTTATAAATGCCCCCGAAACTGTTCTCTGGTGGCTTCGCTTTGCCATTGCGTTTCTTGGCATTTGTTTGTATGGCATTGTACTATGATCCATCATCACCCACTACAGGTTGTGCCCAAAAGGAAAGGTGCATGCTAAGCCTAAACAAGGCACTACGAAATGTTGATTAGTGCAAGGATCACGTATCAATTATGAGGCATGCAAAAAAATGTGTGTAGCAGTTCACAGTGATACACTGTAATGGGAAGAAATTCCTGCAACTGAAGATGTAAGATACATATGTCACGATTACCCATTGCCCTAACCTGTTCCCGCTCGTTCGGCGCTAGCTGTTGCTCGTTGCCTGATTGGTTCCGTTCCTATTTAAACTCAACGCTACCATTCACTCCTTGTCATTTCGTCAGCGAACCCCCGCATATGCCAGGCAAGCACTATTTGATTCTGGCTCCCGTCTGTCCCGTCCTCACTTGTATCCTGCTCGTCTGTCCCTGACTTCCCGACCGTCTCCAGCTACTTGACCCGTTCTGTCCATCGTGCACCGGATCGCTGTTGTTTGTTTCCCTGCACCTGACTTCCTTGATTCTCCAATAAAGCTTTGTGTGAAACCTTTTGGTTTGGGTCTACCATCTGTTCTGGTTCTGACAACTTATTTCATTTTTACCCAAATACCTACTGTATATAGGGAGATATTTGTCTCAAAAATATTTACACGTATTGCTCTGATCGACAAATATATCAGCGATTTTCTTCTAAAAAACATGTCTTGATAAATGCAAACGCAAGATTCAAAATTGCTGATATTTTTGTGGTCAATGCAAAATACATGATTCACCCCAAACTTCTTTTAATGGTACAGGAGCAATTGGAAAATTGGCTTTGCAAGATCTGAAAAAGTACTTTGAATTTGAAAAAATGTGTACAAAACCTGTACATGACACCTGGCACTGTCCATTGTGCTTCCGTTTGTCCCTGTTATTTTTAGCTTCTGACAACAGGTGTGCGCGTAAATTTGGTTGTGTCCTCTGCCTTGCAGGTGAGATGCAGCAGCATACCAGGTAGGGATCGATGCCTGCCAGTTACACAAATGGGCATGAACTTAAAGAGTGGCTGAATGGGCTGTCTGAGAGTGAGAAGGACTGCGCTATCCACATATAGAAGCAGCCCCAGGAAAATCGTATCGATCCTACCCAGGTGATTGCTTAGTATCGATAATATCGACATTCGGATCGATCAGCCAACCACTACTTTGAAACACATCGTTTGACATAATATTATTATAACTTGAAGCACGCTCAACTTTCTGTCCTGCTTGAAATATATTCTAAACAGTCAAGAAAAGAATAAACTGACATGCTGTCAGTTCTGTGTACATTTCTGCAAACCATGACAACCCATCTTTACTGCACATCAGTCAAATGCAATGCACCCTTTTTATGTCATTTCTGGCCTCATGCAAAACACAGATTTAATGGTATTTATGTTAATGGCCCAGCACTGGTGTTGCTGTTTTTAATTCAAATGATATCATGTCATAATACTGTAATCATATTACAACAGTTGAGTCTTATTTATTTCCCGAGAGAGTGGTCTATCAATTTCTGAACTCTATAACTCTATATCGAGCCATGAGGTGCCATAATTTATAGCTTGCACAGATAGGTGCTTTAGTTGATGTTTAATCAGGGGTGGAATTATATGGAGAAACGATCCTGCCATACGTATAAATAAATACATTAATAGATACCTACACACAGTTGCCGTGTAAACAAATGAACACACAAATCATGCAATTTATTCATTGATACACGGATTTTCTCATTTGTTTTGTCATTTATTAATTTATGTATTAATATTGTCATGTATTTTGTCTTTTATTTTGTTGTGTATTTTGTCAAACGTGTCCAACAGGCTGAGCTTTTCACCTATTAGTTGATCAGTGCTGAAGAAAGGCACTGCAGTTACAATTAACAATTAGGTGAACAGCTTAGCTAGTCTGAACTGCTCCCTAATTTCAAAAACATTTTGTTGTGACAAAATACGTGACAAAGTTAATGACAGGCTAAAAGATGAAATACATGAGAATGTACAAGACTACATGACGGGACAGGCATGACCAAGCAGTGTTGGGCCTGGTTAGTATTTAAATGGGAAACCGCCTGGGAATACCAGGTCCTGTGGATAGTTCATTTTGCGGATGCTCTGCTGCGACAGCATTGACTGTATTCCTCGGTACAGTTGGTATGTGTGAGTATGCTGTTATATGTGAGAGCAAGAATGATTAACTTCTCAAACGGCCACATTTTATTGTGTTTCCATAATAAGGTTTTATAAACAACACACAGTGGAAACACAATAATTACCTCAACAAAAGAGGCAGGGAAAAGACTAGCAACATGCTAATTATGTAGATGAGTGTCTTAAATCTAGCTGAACCACGTAGCAAACAGAGGGGAAAAACTGTGAGCGGAAAATGAACACAATCCCGATAAATAGTCATCTTTGTGTGTGCGTGTGTGGCATGCTGTGCAATGTGTGGATGAATTAATAGTTTTATGAAGGATGAGTTTGGCCTCTGGTGGCTTCGCTTTGCCATTGCATTTTTTCTTCCCTTGTGATTAACGGCAGCTGGCATTTATTTGTGTGGCATTGTACTATGATCCATCATCACCCACTACAGGTTGTGCCCAAAAGGACAGTTGCATACTACGACTAAACAAGGCACTACGAAATATTAATCAGTGAAAGGAGTGCAAGCGAACATTGTCGCCTAAGAAATTGGATGGCACTTGCAAGGTTGCACTACGAACATGTTGATTAGTGCAAGGATCAGTGAGAGTAGTGCAAGTGAACATTGTCGCCCAAGAAATTGGACGGCACTTGCAAGGTTTCACCCCATTCCAGTAGATGGCTGTAATTGGCTGTAGACCTCAGTGACGTATTTGCCTACGTCACATGTAAACAACTCGGGTGTCAACCTGTGGTGTAGCAGTTGGAGAGTCCGTGCAACATTGAAAATGCCCGCTGCAGCTGTGTTATTACTGATCGCCTGGAAGCTCATCAACTTTTCCGTGTCTCCAATCAACGAAGGAGAAATGCGCTATACTGAAGACGACTTCGGCGCTATGTAGCGCTGATTCATCTTTACAAGGTACGTCAACTCATTAAAAAATTACCCGTTCGTTCGAATACAGTAAGGGTTAACGTGCAAGTCAAGTCAAGTCAAATTTATTTATATAGCCCTTAATCACAAAAATGTCTCAAAGGACTGCACAGGATTACAGTTACAAAATTACACAATTACCTGATCTTAAACCAGCATGCGGGCAAGGAAAACTCAATAACCTCAGTGTGAGGAGAAAAGAGAAACCTTGAGAAAGGACCTTACATGTGGTAATCCCCCTTCCAGGATTGACCAGGGTGAATTACAATTAGCATTACTGTACACATAATAGTAAACATAAGGTAAGATGTTGAAAATGCATGACATCAACGACGCCCCCAGCCTGCAAACCAGTCCAGAAAGTCTATGACGGCCACGACGCTGCCTCCCGTCTCTGCCAGCTGGTAAATGCAGGGGTTGACATGCTGCAGGTCGGACGCCGGTCCGCTGACCCATCCCAAATCATCCTTCTCCTTCGTATCAGCCAGGCAGGCGTCGGAAAAAGACAGGACAAAACAGAATATGAGGTGGGCATCAATCATATGCTTTGGAATAGAAGTGTGTCTTAAGCCTCGATTTAAAAACTTCCGTTGAGGTTGCAGATCTTATCTCCAGAGGCAGGGCGTTCCATAACACCGGGGCCCGGATGGAGAACGCTCTCGAGCCCGCAGACTTCTTGGCTCTCTGAGTCACAAGTAGACCGGCATTTTCCGAGCGCAGACTCCGTGCAGGAACATAGGGGGAAATCAAATCGGAGAGATAAGAGGGTGCAAGCCCATGCAAACATTTATATGTTAATAAGAGAACCTTAAAGTCACATCTTAAGTGGACTGGGAGCCAGTGCAAGTTGGCCAATACAGGAGTAATATGCTCAAACTTTTTGGTCTTAGTCAAAAGTCTAGCTGCCGCATTCTGAACCAGCTGCAAACTTTTAATGCTAGACATCGGGAGACCAGAAAGCAATACATTACAGTAATCAAGCCGAGAAGTAATAAACGCATGAATTAAAATCTCTGCATCTGATTGGGACAGCATCGAACGAATCCTCGCAATATTACGGAGGTGGTAGAAAGCTATTCTAGTAATATTTTTCACGTGTAACTGAAACGACAGATTAGGATCAAATATAACACCTAGATTTTTGACCGAGTCACTATGGGTGATATTACATTTGTCTAGGTTCAGGGTAGTGTTTGAAAACAACTGACGACAGTGAGCTGGACCAATAATCAACATTTCAGTTTTTTCTGGGTTAAGGCATAAAAAATTATTTGACATCCATCTTTGAATCTCAGTAAGGCAAGCCTCCAGATTTCTAAAACTTAAATGTCCAGTTTTTTCCAGTGGCACATACAGTTGAGTGTCATCTGCATAGCAATGGAAACTAATATACTTGCGGATAATGTCACCAAGCGGGCTCATATAAATACTAAAAAGAAGGGGGCCAAGTACAGAGCCTTGAGGAACACCACAAGGGACATTAGATTGTTTAGAGGTCAGATTGCCATAGTTAACACATTGCATCCTGTCTGACAGGTAGGACCTAAACCACGAGAGTACAGTTCCTGAGATATCAATGCGTTCTAGACGAACCAATGATATGTTGTGGTCGGCCGTATCAAAAGCAGCGCTGAGATCCAGCAGCAGTAACATTGATGAGGCACCAGAATCTATTGTTAAAAGGAGATCATTGGTTACTTTAGCAAGGGCTGTCTCAGTAGAATGATTTGCCCTAAATGCTGACTGGACAGTTTCAAAAAGGTTATTTTCTGACATGAAGTCATTTAGCTGCTGTGCAACGACCTTTTCAAGTACTTTCGCAAAAAATGGCAGATTTGACACTGGCCTATAATTACCTAGGCTTTCTGGGTCAAGGTTAGGTCGCTTAAGCGTGGGTTTAATGACGGCAGACTTGAAGGCTACAGGAACAATACCCGAGGATAGCGATATATTAATAATATTTAAAACTGATGGTCCTAAGATCCCAAACAGATCCTTCACCAGTGAAGCTGGAAACGGATCAAGCAGGCACGTAGTTTGTTTGGCCCTACTGACCATCCGTGTTAGTTTATCAAGGGACAAATCATTGAAACTGGAGAATGTTTCTGAACAACCGCTGACACAGTCCATACCTAGCACCTCCACATCTTTGATATAGGAGGAGGAAACAGATAGATAGATAGATAGATAGATAGATAGATAGATAGATAGATAGATAGATAGATAGATAGATAGATAGATAGATAGATAGATAGATAGATAGATAGATAGATAGATAGATAGATAGATAGATAGATAGATAGATAGATAGATAGATACTTTATTCATCCCCGTAGGGAAATTCACACTTCCAGCAGTCTACCCCGTTGTTTATTAACAGATGAACATGATGCCCTAGGGGTGCTTGTAGCGAAGTGGATGACTTCACGCCAGTCCAAAAATTCGACATCCCTGCGGCAGATGGAAAACTTTTCTTTGTGAAAATCCAGGGATACACCACCTCGTGTTAGCAAGTCCACCAGAGTGTTCTTTTAAAATTTCATTCCTGATTAGTTGAATCTTTTTATTAAAAAATTCCATAATGTCATTAGCAGAATAAGTGCAACCATTTGGGTTAAGTTGTTGTCTGGTAAGTTTCGCCACTGTGTCAAACAAAAATTTCGGATTATCAGTCCACCTGACCCTTAGGCTGATATAATATCGTTACCAAACCATTTCTGTAGCACCCAGACACCTTTGTTCATAAGTAATCTAATTCAAAAGAGTTGTAATTAAATATTTAAAAAAAGATCATTTTTGGGGCGGCAGTAGCTCAGGAGGTAGAGCGCTCGTCTTGGGATCAAGGGATCCCAGTTCGAATCCCGGCTTGTCCGTGTTACATGTCGAAGTGTCCTTGGGTAAGACACTTAACCCCTAATACCCCCAATAAGCAGGTTAGCGCCTTACATGGCTGCATGGGAAATGTGGAGCACATTGTAAAGCGCTTTGGGAAGTCATTGACTTGAAAAAGCGCTATATAAATGCAGATCATTTCATTTCATTACATTTTTTTTCATGATACGTCACTGTAAAAAGTCTTTTTCTTTTCTTTGCCCACGTTTAAGTCTAAATTGTTTATCTTATCTATAGTGTTTCAGAGTGGCCGTCCCATAAGCGTGGACAGGTTGGACCGGAATGTTCCTATCCTGTGCTTATGGTTTGATGTGGAGTCAGAACTCATCCAGGACTTCAGGCTTAGCAAGAAGGCCATGTGGGCCCTGCAGGAGCTGCTGAAGAGGGAACGGCACCATGGCTTGAGGTCCTGATCTACGTGTACTAGCTGGCCTACGGTGTGGTGTCACGGGTCTTCAGTGTTCTCAGGTCCACCGTACACAGAATTGTCCACTTGGTTGCACAGTTAATATGGAAGAAATTGCCTAAAGCCATGTTTCAGGCAATAGAAGTCAGACCCACATTTGCATCCTGTGCTTTTCTGCATTATGTTTGCATAGACAACGGGGACATCCAAGACCCATATCAGGATGTATCAGAGGACAATATGGACCTACAGCTGCCAATTCCAGAACTTCCTAACCCCAATGAAACCTCTGAAAAAGCCAGAAGAGATTGACTTGCCTCACTGATGTAACAAAGCGCAAGCCCAGCATTATATGGTTGGATCAACTTTAAAACGTTCTGTTCCTCTCTTATTTTTGATCCCTATTAGTTATTACTATAGCATTCACTATTTGTCCTGAGTTCTACACAAGTTAATGTACATACTTGACCTGTGCGTCATGTGTATTTGGTATTTTGTTTCTCTAAGTACAACTACTATTCATTATACGTCTTTATTTTGAGTAACACCTGGGTTAAATAATAATTTACTTTCAGAAAAACAAACTCACATTGGTCCGAAATACATCAGAGTAAATTAATAATGTGTCACAAAATGTAACAAAAATATACCAATACGTCCATAAAACTGTAAAACACAAACTGGAACTCCATTGAGTTCTTAATAAAAAAAAATATTTTCCTTTTATAAAACAAAGGGATACATTGCAGAGATGTCACTGTTCTGGCAATTAGTCCACGAGCTTCCCAAAAATGATCAGGAACCGCTTAGTTTCAGCCTCAGTGTCTTGAGTTCTTTTCTGCACTCTGGCAGACTCCTCTAATACAAAGTCAAGGAGTGTATTGTGCTTCCTTTTTTTTCTGGGTGATTTAGGGTTTGGTGCCGGAGTGGAAGATGCCGACGAGCCTGGTGGTGTGGATGGTGTGGTCGCTGTGATGGTGGCCAGCTCTTCCACGGGACGTTCTATATTGGCCTTTAGGAAAAAACAAGAATAATTACTTAATGCCGGTGTATTGTACAAAAACAACTGTGTATAGGGTGCTGTACATAAAGAAAACGTTACTGGTGGGTTCAGTTCCTGCTCCTCTCAACTTACCATTGGTGGTTCTGTGGGTTCAGGTGGGGTGAATGACTCAACCAATACTGGTAGATCAAGAGACGGCCAACCACCGAGAACCACATGCATTGCCTCATAATTCCAGTTTGATGCCGTATGTTCTCCGTTACAAGTGCCTGATTCAATTTTGGGTATTTTTAAGTTCTGCAATCACAACATTCAGAGTAACATGACACATGATATATTGTGCTCATATTTGAAACAGCATATACATATCGACAGCTCACAGGTTAGGATGATGTGGATCAAATTTAATTTTGCATTACCTCTTATTTCAGTTTTAAGTTTTCCCATGTTTTTGCTGCCTGTTGTCCTGTGATTCTCCCCTCCAGGCCGATTGCTTCGAAAGCTGTCCAATGACATTAGAGTGGGTTAATGGATTGTCACAAAGAGATTGCAAAACTGCAGGTTAGACTACTCACTCCCACAGTTGTTTTGTGGTGAACTTTTTCTTTGTGAACTGCTCATCATTTTCTGCCCTAAATTTGATCAGGGCTTTGGTTTGCGCCACAGTCTTTGAAACATTAGCCCGCATGACCACATTAGACACAAGTTGCTCACTTAACAGGCCGATGCAACTTGATGTGAGACAGGCAATTATAGGATGTGTTCAGGATAATTATTTGATAGTGAATAGATACACAAACCTGACATGTTATTCTTATGGCTGTAAGAGCCTTCTATTGGTCAGCATCACATATGCTTTAGAATTGTCTCCACATCTGGACAACATTTTGAGAAGGTAATTAGTTTGTTTAATATGTTTTGACAGAGAAGACAGTGGACTATGTGATAGTTATTAGTTTCATCTGTATTTCCACGTGAAATACTGAGACATTACTCATGACGCATGATGAAAACTAATGCATTATGATCTCACATGAAAGCATATTGTAAATAAAACAGGACACCCGAAATGTGTGTGCAGTAAACAAGCGCATATATTCAGAACGTTATTGTGACTATGCTGCTTAAGCGACTGGCCATGTAGATGTAAAGGGAGTCATGCCGTTTAAGATAAAAACAGGGATAGGCTGAACCGTGATTTTTTTTGCAGTTATCCTACTCTACGGTTTGGAGTGTGAAGAGGTTTTTTTTGCGGCTCCCTCGGTAGATTTGCGCACTGTGAAAAGTAACGATTTTGCAATGTTCATGTTTTAACGCGAAAATACGATTTTCTATTGCATTTATGCCTAACTAAGATATCTCAATATATTTCATTGCAAATAGATGCATAGTTGTGGAAAATTACCTACATTTGTGCGGTTCCTTTATAGCCATATTTGGTAATATTGAGAATTCGCAAGGTCTTCTGGGAAATCACTTCGTTTCAAGTCAGCTCTGACCTCCCTCTATCTGAAGTGGTTATTTTGTGGGTTGAAGGGCACATCTCCCTCGGTTTTGAGAGAATTGGGACACATCCCATTTGCACATGCACGCGGAAAACCGAGTGACTAGGGTAAATAGCGAGGGAAAGTGAGAAGAATGGGACGCAGCCTTAGAGTGGCTGTCCCTGTTCCCCATCTGTCTTCACTTCTGGCGCTTTTGAGCACATACACACTTGCACACATGACTCACTGTTTATGTTTGTGTGTCAATTAACACTTTCATCTTCCATATTTTACTGCAGCGGTCAGGAACTTATGGCCCGCAAGGTGTATATGGCTCTTTCCTTAGTACAAATGGTTCAGAGACGAAATATGACGATGGCAGTCATTTAACACAATTAAAACAACAGTGCCAATTTGCAAACACGCAAAGCCAAGACTGCGCAACTCGGCTTCAAGGTCGGTCCAGTATATATGACACAATTTCAATTACAGTTTATAAACAAAGTGTCACACCAACCAACCCTGTTGGCTGTAAATTAATAAATAATCCTTTATATAGAAGCTCAATAAACAATCAATGTTTGGTGTTTGCACACTTTATGATGAAAAACAACAAAACAATCTTCATCCAAAAAATAACTTTTACCCATAAGCACTAGCAAAGCATCTAGAGCAGGGGTCAGCAACCTTTTCGGTGTGGAGTGCCACTTTCAAATTTCCTCGTAAATCAGTGTGCCACACCAAGATTCATGACTCGCACAACATTTTTTAATATCCAACAGAGCTGTAATTTTATACAACATGGATATACATTTTAATCGTATGACTCACTGTTTTTCAACCCTTTTTGAACCAAGGTACGCTTTTATTTATAAAAAAGTTCCGAGGCACACCGTCAACACTCAAATGTTTGAAAATGAAGTTATGCCAAATATTTCACTGTACTACCTCATAAGAAGATAATTAGTGAATAAAAAGAATAAAATAATACTTAAAATAAAAAAGAATGATGTGCTTTATGTTTTTTATCTCTTAAAGTGCAATCTTAAACCGCTTTGTTAAAAAAATTAAGTTATTAAACGTACTGTTCTACCTCAAGAGCAGATAATTAGTACATAAAAAGTATATAAAAATCTACTGCCACCTACTGATATGGAGGACTATTACAGTTCCTCATCTGAAGATTGCAAAAATACTGAATAATGGCCTGATTTTTTTGAAAGATAAAATTGGGCAAATTCCAGCGGCACATGAGACAAGGTCTCACGGCACACTAGTTAAAAAAGACTGGTATAACCGACCAATTTATCTTCCTTCTATTCTTGTTCATCAATCAACTAAAAAACAAATGTGAATAACAAGTGGAAAGGCCTGTAGCCAGCCATGATTTCAACTTTTTGCCACAAGAATTAATCAGAATCAACCATTCTTCATTAACAATGAACTACAATAAAAAAACAAGAGCTATGGACAGCTACCATACCATTAATCAATGATATCTTGTGTCAGAAAATATCAAAACTTGAAATAACAGCAGCAAAGCAGAAGGCACGCGCGAGCGCACACGCATACACGCACACACACACACACTTCTTTAAAATATTCGGCATCAGTAAATGGTTTTCTGTGCTTTGCTATGCAGTCAGCAATGTGATAGCTTGCTTCAGTGGTGATGTTTTTAGCAATGACAAAGGTTCTTAGGGTCTGTGTTTATTTGTCGTACCTAGACACTGCGCGTTTTAATGTCTGCGCCTGTCCAGACTTGTCCTTGAATTCATGTTCATGTTTCGTCTCGTAATGACGTTTAACACTTGCTGTGCCAGGTAAAACGCTCTCTAGGCATAATGCACAAAACAGCACGGTCATTTTTTGCGCAAAGCCTCATTCGTCTGTCCACGCTGGCCGGAAAGAACGAGATGTTTTTGCTCGAGGAGCCGTCATGATTCATTCATTTATCGCGCGCGTGTGTTTCGTTGGCTGGGTTAAAACACAAATATCTCCTCTGCGAGGCGCCTTGCAAACGCACATTGACACACGAAGCTGAGGAGGAGGGGCACAAGCGTCAAGCCTCTTGATAATACGGCGCACAACTGAAAATGTCTAAATTTCAGGTAAAAATGCGCATTTTAAAAATATAATCATTTTTATTTTGCCGTGCGCTCATGTGCCACTGGTTAACCCCTCGCGTGCCATTGCTGGCACGCGTGTCATAGGTTGCCGACCCCTGATCTAGAGCAATTTGATTGGGTGAGCTATAGGTGGGCAGAGCTATTTACAGAGCGCACGCACTCCTTCTTGCTCAGCACCATCTGCCATCCTTTTTTGCAGGATCTTGTGACATTTTCAAACGAACTTTGCTCTCACCTTGAAACCAATACATTTGGGACTTTAATTTTAATCATCACAGAGACTTGGCTGGAATACAGGACACACCATGCTAAATTGCTTTCCTATTCTGAAAAGAGAATCCTTCCAATTTAATTTTACTTTCGTAAAATAACAATAAAACCATCCATTCAACCGCAATTATGTGTTGTGTGTTATTATTTGTATATTCTACACAGATGCTGCCCTACTTGCGAACGAGATACGTTCCGGACGATCATCGTATAAGCAACCTGTATTGTTTGGTACTAAAAAATTAACATTTATAAAACAATATGCTCTATAAAGATAATAAAGTTAAGTTTAACTTACTTTTGGAGTGGTAGAAAGTGGCCGAAAAAAAGCAATCCAACCATTTTTTTAACAGCATCAAGCTTTCACATTCCACTTTCATGTCAAATGAAACGGCTCCCCTCTCATTTAGACATTACGCCAACCATATTGAATGGATGCACGAGATATTAAACAATAAAAATGTCCCAGTTCTTGGCACACTAAAAATACAGTATAGTATGTTTACACTCGAACTGGGAAGAGGAAGCTGGATTGCTTATTCGGGGTGGATGCTGGGTGAGCTCTCGCAGCAACACACGCCGGTAGCAGCGGAAAGAAGCACTACAGTACTGTCTTGTATCCAGAAAAAGATGCAAAGTAAAAAATCTAATTTACAGCAAGTTTTTTTTCGACATCCCGTAAAAAATGTTCGTATCGACCGTTTTTCGTAACCCGAATGTAAGTAGGGGGAGCGTCTGTAGTTATTGTTTGGAGTTGTATACTCTAAACTAGTAATGACGTAAACTTGACATAATTTTAACCGAGGGGGGTTTTACGAAGGGGTAGCGCTACTTCACAGATTTTCACTTTTCATGGTGGTTCTGGTCTACATTAAATGCAAACACCGAGAGATCTCTGTATTACGAAAAAAAAAACGTTAAACGTTAAAAAAAAAAGTTATTTCAGTAAAACCCAGCATATGTAATCTGAGATTGTAACTGATAAATTAATTGTATTTTCAATATTGGACACCTGCAGAGGAGATTGCATAGGAACTATATCGTTTTGCACACTGTTGTTTGTTATTCTAACTATTATGCACTGTTTATATCATTACCAATTATTTTGCCTTTCTTTCATTTCGCTTAGGGCGGATCTGCTTTTGTAACTTATGAGATTAAAAAAAAAAAAAAATCTTTTATAAGAGGTTTGGCTTCTCTCCCTGTTCTCTTTGCAAGTTCAAAATCCAGCGATGTCTTCTTTCCTTCTTTCGAGTGACTACTAAACCTTGAAATCTTTGCAAGGACTTTGCAGAACTCTTTGGAACTAAAATCAACAAACTATGGTCCAGCATTTTATTCAAACAAAGTGTACGTTTTACTTAGGGGCCGGTCACACAGACATTTGCGGCTGAATCACGGCCAGAAATTTCTGCCTGTGAGGCGGACGCTATTGGACGCTTTGAGATCGCAATGCAGACGAGATACAGTAGTGCTTAACACGCGGTCGGAAATTCGCGCGCGGATGGCAGCGCGAAAAAGTTTTGCGCTGCTCAATTCTTCAGAGCGCGGATACACAGCCTTTCACGAGCGTATCAAGGCTGAACCACGGCCAGAAATTTTGTTGGCCGCTGTTGGACGTTTTGAGACCGCCATATAGACGAGATACAGCAGTGCTTTACTCGCGGTCGGAAATTCACACGTGGTTGGCCGCGCGCACAACTTTTGAGCTGCTCAAAAGTTTGAGCACGTGTTAAACCGCGTGCCGCACACGTGGTCAACACGAGGTAATGACGCGGAACGACGTGCTCTGGCCGCGGCCAGGGCGTGGTTACACATGGGTAGGACGGGAAATTTCAGCGGGTAATCGTGGGTGGAGCATGGTAATAGCCTTTCTCCGCGTATATACAGTGCGATTTGCCGAGCACACATCAGTTGTGCTCGAGACGTCAAGGGGGTGAACATGGATCCCCGTCAGCGTAGTGACCTCGTCTTAATCCATTTTTATTTCTTGACATTTCTTTTCAAGATAATAAAATAAAAATGATGCCATAGCTTGAAATCTTGATCTTCACGGGACTGTGTCTTGAGCGGTTATGATTTCTACAGCCCGGTGTTATCCGAGAAATGCATCCCTGCCGAGATTTGCATCCCCTCGCTACTACAACCACTTTTACCTCGTTTTATCTCACTTTTAGGGAATGTAATGGCGAACATACAACCAAAACCACTTCGTCTTGCATTTGTTGGAAATGTAATACAACTTAAACCATTCCGTCTTTGTTTTTGTTGTGAACGTAATCGAACGGTAAATCCTCCCCCCCTCGCGTGAACGCGCATTCTGCTGCGCTTCCAACGAAAGCGATCGTATTCTATATAAAACGCTTATTAAAACTATAAAGCGAGCTAATTATAACAATTGGGAGATCCTAGTCTATATAACGCGTTTATTTAAACAATAAAGTGCGATCGTATTCTACAAAATGCGGTTGTTAACGCGGATGAAAAAGTCACCAACGTCAATGCACGCTTACAACAAAAGCGATCGCAGCAGAATGCGCGTTCACGCGAGGGGGTGGTGGGGTGGGGGTGTTGCGTAGGAGTCGGATTTGGGCACAACACCGGCTCGGGAGCTTTTATACCCGTGGTCCACACGAGAAAATGACGCAGAAATGACGCGATGAGGAAGTGGAACAGTCGCCGGCGTCTGTTTTGCGGGCATACCACCGATGAACAGCGGGTTGGCCAATTTTGCGCATTTTCCATCGCGGGCAACCACGGGCAAAAAAAAAACGCAAAATTTTAGCCGTTATTCAGCCGCAAACGGCTGTGTGACCGGCCCCTTACACAGGACATTCATTTGCCCAATGTTTTGCGATTGATGCGCACTTGGTTGATTTCTTTTTCTAGGATAAGACTCTGTGATTCGAAAATGAGGAGTGGGAAACTTAACATTTTTTTTTCTTTTGGGTAGGATATAATTGAGTAAAGTAGGATTCTTAAAACAAATTGTTTCATCATATTCAAATACTAAGGAAAATCCAAATTGGTATCGTCCATAAAAGACAGCTTCACTTTCAAGAATTGTCCAATCAACCCATTCATCATCCATATTATGCATCCTGCGTGGGGTCACTGAGGGGCTGAAGCAAATCCTATCTGACTAAGGGCGAGAGGCAGACAGCCCAGGCTCCATCATTCAGACAGACATTCAGTCACACTGGGATTCACACCTATAAGTAATTTAAACTCTTCAATTAACCTAACTTAAATGATTTGGGAGGCAGGCCCATCCAGAGAGACCCTATAAGTAATCGTCCCTCAAAAATATTCAATTTTGCTGGCATATTTCGTCACATATTACTATATGTTATTGTAAAAAGTATTAAGCCTCCAGTTATGTTGTGGGTGAAAATAACACACTTTCAAATCAATTTAGAGTGCATTGTGGCCCATTTTGGGCTCTTGATTATTTCTCATATATTGAATATGTATATATATATATATATATATATATATATATATATATATATATATACCGGAGCCATATCCCCCTAGTGGGGGGGTGGCTAGAGTCATTTCTGACTCTTTCTGGGAGATTGATACAGAGGAGGGGATTCCCAGCCCCCTCGCTCAACCCAACTAATGTGTTGGGAGTCATTAGGTGACCCCCCCCCCAATTCCATCCCCTAATGCCGAGCGCCAAGTAGGGAGGCAATGAGTACTAATGTTGTAAGTTTTAGGTTTGACTTGGTCGAGGCTTGAACCGCAACCTCCTAGTCTCGGGGCGGGCGCCCTTACCCCCAAGGCCACCGAGCTGGCTCATTTATTCAAGCAAACAGAAAAATGTTACTGCATTCTGCAAGAGATTTCTACTTGGTAGGTCTTAACATTTCCTTTTTGAGCACATGGGTTTTGGTCAATTGAGTGAAGTTAAAAAACAGTCTCTAATGAGAAGCTTAGAGCCACTGAATAATTTAAATTGTTAAATAAAAAAACGGGTGGCAGTGTTTTGAGAGTCCAGAACCGATTGCCGGCAGTTATCAGAGGAAAAAATACAAAAGTACAGACATCAATAGCAAGCAGATATGCGACAGCTTCTGCTGTTAAAACAGTCCTGAAATAAGAGTGTCTAAATTAAAGGCATATTCAGGTAATGAGGAACAGGTTTGTGGTCCCGTCCATTTGCCTGTTGGAGCACGATGGTGTGGATCCTGACAAAACCAACCTCAAACCACAAAATAGAAACACGCTAATGATTTTAGTTCAGTGTATGAGATGATACGGTTTGTTTGAGGATTCATGTCAACCATGAGATTAGATTTACAAGTTTTTGTCTAAATTTGTTGTCGAATAAAATGGGTAAAGCCACATAAGAACAGACTGCATGCATATGCTAATTCATGTTCAATGAACCCTCAATGTCAGCAATCTAGTACTTTGGTGTCACTTTCATTTGATCAAGCTGGTGCAGTTGTATATACTTCACATGCCAATGCTTGCATTTGTAACAACACAGCAATAATGACTAAGGTTGTACCTCTTCATATGAGAACCCCTTAACCGGTAGTCTAATTAGGGCCCCCAGCAATGTTCCCTCTAATTTTCCACGGGTCTAAGCGTTCACACAAAGTCGGTGAGCAAAGCTTGAAACAACAGTGAGCAACTAAATCATTATCAAACATGTCCAAAACTTAACATCAAGTTACATTTTGCTGAGTTTCCGGCAATGCAAAATTATTTTTCACTTTTGAATAAATGGATTAATGTACTATTGCAAAGGTTGTACGGTCTACAAACGTTATTTGTTTTTACAACAATTCTTTCACAAGATTTCCATTTCTTTTTTTTCCTGGTATCTTTTGTCGCATAATACTAACATTTTGGGGGGCTTATTTAGTCGGTTGCACGATACAGAACTGTATTTAATCACATTTTTTAGTGGAAGTACAATGTTGGCAACAAGATTGACTTGGTATAATTGGAAATTATTTGAATGCAACACAAACTTTTTATTTTTCCCTGTTTTTTTCTATATTTTTTTTTATTCCTTCAAAAAAATCTCATTGTGTTTACTTTTTCCTAGCTGTTACTTTTTTCTTTTTGTTCTCTATTTACTTGTTTTCCTGGTTTTTCTTTTTAGTTTATCTCTCTCACAGTGCACATGCACCTACGATGGAAATTTCAGACCCCTTTATTTATTCAACTGAATGAAGTTTTTTTTGTACCACTAAAAGGCACTAAATATTACACACCGTATGTTTACGTTTTTAAATACATAAATAAATAAATAAATACATACATAAACAAATAAATATCACAGGGGTGGGCAAGCTACGGCCCGTGGGACAAATTTGGCCCTCAGGCTTTTTCATCTGGACCACCAAAAGAAAATGGTCAGGCTACAATGATGATAGAAATAATGGTAAATAAAGTACTATTCATAAAACAGTGTTTTTTTATGCCATCTTTGTCCCCTTTGTCCCTTTTTATGTCTACAATAAAATATTACTACAGAAATACCACAAAAATAAAACAATTCTATTACTAAAAAAACAGCATGGTGGCCTTGGGGGTAGGGTGCCCACCCCGAGACTGGTAGGTTGCTGTTCAAGCCTCGGCCGGGTCATACCTAAGACTTATACCATTGGTAATCATTGCCACCCTGCTTGGCGTTCGGCATTAGGGGTTGGAATTGGTAGGTTTGGTCACCTAATGAGTCCCAACACATCAGTTGGGTTGAGTGAGGGGGCTGGGAATCCCCTCCTGAATGCCAATAGGGGAATGGCTCTGGTATATTTTATATATATATATATATATATATATATATATATATATGTGTGTGTATATATATATTATATATGTGTGTGTATATAGATAGATAGATAGATAGATAGATAGATAGATAGATAGATAGATAGATAGATAGATAGATAGATAGAGAGAGAGAGAGAGAGAGAGAGAGAGAGAGAGAGAGAGAGAGAGAGAGAGAGATAGATAGATAGATAGATAGATAGATAGATAGATAGATAGATAGATAGATAGATAGATAGATAGATAGATAGATAGATAGATAGATAGATAGATAGATAGATAGATAGATAGATAGATAGATAGATAGATAGATATTGAAAAACGAGGATCGTAGCTAAATGCACTACGTGGTCTGAAATGTCTACTTTTACTTTAGTGCTTTGCTTGACTGCTGTCCTCCAACTCAGGCCACCTCGCATTAGTTCCCAGGAAGCTCAGCTTTGTCTTTTTGACCTGTCGAAGCTCGTTTTTCAGCTTCCTCCACTTACAAAATATTGATCAGATAATCTCCAGGCATAGACAAACCATACAACGTGGCGGACAAAAAAACGGAAAGCATTCAATGGAGGGGGTTTTGGATTTAATTAATGTTCGGGGCGACAACTTTCATATTGTTAAATACCCAATGGTCTTAGCATCCTTGAGTACTTTCGCAAACAATAGCAGCATTGCTTGGGACGCCACGTCTCATCTTGGGCCAATGGACTTACTGCCTTCAGACAAAGGAGAATCATAAATGAAATGAAATGGTCTGAATTCATATATCATAGAAGTAGCAGGAGATCTCAAACAAATTACATTAATAAGGACTTCTCTGATGGCCTTAGAATATCTGAATCATGTGATGTTAATTAACTTTTGCCCATCATACGTCCATCCATCCATTATATATATATATATATATATATATATATATATATATATATATATATATATATATATATATATATATATATATATATATATATATATATATATATATATATATATATATATATATATATATATATATATATATATATATATATATATAAACATGTATACATTTATATATTATCTGCACCCAGTAGGGTCGCAGGGGTGCTGAGGCCCATCCCAGCTATCTTCGGGTAGTGGGCAGGGGACACCCTAAACTGGTTGATTATGCCTATCAATACTTAATAAATAATTCCAAGCAGTCTGCCAGCTTCATATAATCGCTTCACTCTGTGTGTGCAGTTTCATATTCAAGCATTTAACCATTCACATTTCAGTTGCTGGTTATTGTTAGGCTCAGAAATCTACTCGGAGGCCTTTACAAAAGATCCCGAAAGCTATGTCCCGTAAGTTAGTGCTTGTTCTTTTGGCAAATCAGATTTCTAGTTGTGTAGATAATGTTTAAATCATTTGAAATGTGAGCTATTAGAGGCTCGAGGACTTTTTGTCCAGTACCTTTATGTTTTATATATTTTTTCAAATTATTTATGTATTCATATGAATAAATAACTAGAAGGATACAAATGAAATGGTTCATTTAAAAAAAAAAAACAAAGATTTCAAATAAGTTACATCAATATATAATTCAATATTATGTACATGTCTTTAGGTTACTGTGCCTCAAATACAAAAACAAATAAACACCTAAGAGTAGTCACTCAAAGCAAAATAGCAACATAAATTACACATATCAAGATGTGCCCCAAGGTATGTAGTCAGCATGCCCAATTATGGAAATCCCAAGAAAAAAATTGAGCTTTTTCCCCTGCAGGTACTACGAAATGTCATCCTGCCTGGTTGACTGTGATACTAATGTCTTAACACTCCTGTGAGAGGCCTTACAATGAGGCGGCAACTACAAGCATGCTGAGGAGATGACAAGAATCATATATGACAAGATGATGATAACATATATATATATATATATATATATATATATATATATATATATATATATATATATATATATATATATATATATATATATATATATATATATATATATATATATATATATATATATATATATATATATAATGACCCACATGTGGCTCCAGAGCAAGTTAAGCGGATCAAGAAGTCTAACTCTGTTAAGCATAGAAAGCATCTTCCTTTGCCTTTTGCGGCTTTTGTGGGTCCAAAGCATTTTGCTGACATGGTTGCTTTTAGAGCAGCTTAACAATGAAAGAGAATTTGTAGGTTCAGCACCACCAGGCTGCATTTGCCCAAGACACATCACAGAAAATGTTTTCCCTACAACTCTAGTGGTTAAGGGATACTCCCTCCCACCCATCACGAGTCAGACTGCAGCATCATTGACACGCAAGCAGAAAAGAGGTAGGGCAAATGTTTAGCCAATCAAAATGCAAAACACAATGCACAATGAAATTTGTGAAAAACAAAGTAAACCGAGTAAAGCAAGGGATTACTGCACAGTAATAATTTTGTGTTAGTTTTGATTTTGCACACATTTGCATATTACCCTATTTTTATTACAGCAGTGTTCTCGTTTGCCCGCGTCCCCGCGTCCTAGACGCATTATTTTTGCCTGGGACGCATCGTGTCAAATCAACGTGCATCCCCGGGACGCAACCTTTTTGACACAAAATTGGCATTATTACCCGATACTTTTTTTTAACAAAGATTTACCGCACTCCACCTTTTGTGAGGCAGATACGCCATTGTTGTTTTGGTCTCGCGGTGCGAGTTTTCGTCCGCACGCCGATCTCCAGTTCGAGTTGTGTAGTGAAAGTCAGTTTCTTTTTAGAGAACCGGCTTTTTCGGCTCAACTCATTAAAGAGAGCCGGCTCTCAAACGGATCACCTAAGGCATTATATTACGAATGATTATGTTGTATAAAGAAGTTAAGAAAAAAAGGAATGTATAAAAGGAGAAAATGAAAAAAGACAGGTTTGTGGTGATCCCTTTTAATCAGTATATTACCAACAATAATTGAATGCAGAAAATGTATTAATAATTTGAATAAGAAAATTTATTATTCTACTTAATTATATTTGCATGTATTTTTTCCTTCTACAGTGAACCTCCAAGCGACTTCATTTTTGAACTTTTTTTTTTATAATAAACCTCATTCATGTCGAGCAACTCAGTGTCTCACAACAAAATGTTCATTAACAATATATATGATATAAGGAAACACATGTACAATATAACATGTTAAACTACATAAATAAACATGTTTGAAAAAAAAAGATGTTTTTGTATTCTGTAAGGGAAAATACGACAGTTTGTAAGGGCAGGGAGCACACTAAATTTTCGGGACCCATAGATCTCTGTTGGGACCCATAGATTTTTGAGTCCCCAGGGCCCATGACTTTTCAGAGGTAAAATGAACACTGTTAGAGTGTGAATATTATGTAGCACTATTTAAATACTCTATAGCAACACGTTACATTGGGTATTTATGTATTCTATTCCTTTTTCTTTATTATTGTTTTATTTTCAACACAAAGATACTGCTGGAAGTGTGAGTTTTCCTACGGGGATGAATAAAGTATCTATCTATCTATCTATCTATCTATCTATCTATCTATCTATCTATCTATCTATCTATCTATCTATCTATCTATCTATCTATCTATCTATCTATCTATCTATCTATCTATCTATCTATCTATCTATCTATCTATCTATCTATCTATCTATCTACAGTATGTATCTATTTTCAAATTCTTGAAGTTAAATTACTCTTCTTAGGTTACTATTGTATTGTATTTTTTTTAAGTTGTTGACAGATAAAGGGTGGGCATATCATTATTTTGGGAAGTGTCAACATATTTTCAAAAATCCCATGGTCAATAGTTTTGAGCTTTTGTAAGCTAGCTAGGAGTTTTCCCATAATTTCACATCAATTCACTAATACGTCAGTCCAGCAACTTGTGCCTGATTAGATGTTATTTCCCAACAGTATGGATAATCTTAGTTTTGTATGACCCCAAATTGATAAAAAAATCTGGGTTATCAATCACAATAATAATGTATATTTTTTTGACAATTGAAAAGGGAGAAACCTGGAAAAAAATAACTTTTATGTTTTTTCAAATTATGTTCACCATATCCAATGAAGTCTGGATCGCACTTGCTCAAAACGTGAGGTACTGGGCATTGCAATCCATTTTTGGGCAGTTTGGTAATGTAGGAAGGTAGCTTCTCTGTGTTATGTCGAGAAGTTCTGATTTTAAATGTTCCTCCCGTGCTTAGTTTTTTAAAAATTGTATTTTATTTATTTTTTTACAGTTAGTGTGTGTACTTTACCTACTCCAGATCTGTGATAGCAATTGAATCACCCAAATTGGGAGTTGTCTTTATGTGCAAGCAGAAGCTCAAATCAGTCAATTAAGTCTGCAGCTCACCAGCAAAACCCTCACAAAAATTTGATGGATTCCTATTTTGTATTACCATACAAACAGTCTAATTGTGAAAAAAAATCATCGATAACATGCAAGTTCTTTGGGGCAGCACTGCTTTAAAGTTGCTAAATAAATTTTAAAATGATCTTTTGGTGGTGGCCTGAGAGACTCGATTTTGGAATTTTGATTAACAAGCAAAAACGGATTTGCAAAGTATTTGAGTACTGAGCATTCATACTGTAGTACAGCACTGCAAATATTACAATATCAAGTATATCATATCATTTGACAAAAACATTGGTAATGAAAAAAACTGACCTTAATTCAGTCATATTTTTGACACAATTTGACTATTGTATTACAGAATTGTCTATTGTATTACATACTGATTGAATGTGAGTAAATGTATTAATCTTTTATAAATAGCGTCACCATCAAATAACATAATTCAGATCATCTTTCTGTTAAGCTAATTCCTGCATAGGAGCCCCTGCTGACCAGAGAAAAACTTACAGTGAAGCAGGTGAGGGTGTGGACTGAGGGGGCAATGGAGGCACTACAGGACTGCTTTGAATGCACAGATTGGGACATGTTTAAATCGGCTGCCACTTACAACAACAACAAAAAAATAGATGAGTATGCCATGTCTGTGTCAGCCTACATCAGTAAATGTTCAGAGGACGTCAGCAACACCAAAACCATCTGCACCCGTGCCAATCAGAAGTCCTGGATGACTATTGAGATACGCAAATTGCTAAAGGCACGGAACCTTGCCTTTGAATCTGGTGATGAGGAGGCACGAGATCTGCGAAGGCCAACCTGAACCGTGCTATCAGACTAGCAAAGCGATCGCACGGTCAAAAAAATCCAGGACCTTTTCCTCAGCACAACCAACACCAGGGATATGTGGAAAGGCACAAAGGTGGTTGGCCTCATCAGGGACGACAACGACCTGGCCTACAGAGAGAAGGTGGAGCAGTTGGTGGGCTGGTGCAGAGTCAACAGCCTGGTCCTGAATGTTGACAAAACTAAAGAGATCATTATCGACTTCAGGAAAAACCAGCCCAACCATGCCCCACTTCTCATCAACAACAAGGATGTGGAGGTTGTCAGCAGCACCAACTTCCTAGGGGTGCACATCACAGACAAACTCACCTGGTCCGTGAACACTGCATCACTGGTGAAAAGGGCACAGCAGCGCCTGTACTTCCTGCGGAGGATGAGCAGAGCCCACCTGCCCCCACCCACCCTCATCACATTCTACAGGGGCACCATAGAGAGCATCCTGACTAGCTGTGTCTCTGTGTGGTGTGGAGGCTGCAGTGCCTCCGACTGGGGTAGTGTGAGGAGGGTGATGAGGACAGCAGAGAAAATCATCTTCTCTCCCCTCCATTCGGGACATTGGCCAGAAGCGCTGCCTATCCCGAGCCAAGAACATCATTAGTGACCCCTCTCACCCCCATCATTGACTACTCAGTCTGCTAGCCTCTGGGAAGAGGCACTGCAGTACGGTGCAGGACCATCAGGTTCTGCAACAGCTTTGTCCCCCTGGCCATTAGACTGTTAAATGGTCAATCACACACACAGTAAGCCTACACAGCTGCTAATCTATACATCTGTTTTTATTTTGTCCTTGCACTACTGGCAGTTCTCTTTTACCTAGCCACTCCTTTACACATCTGTTCTCGTACTCCAGTGTTATTGTTATTGTATAGTGACTTGTTTACCTGACTGCCCATTTTGCACATCTGGTTAGCTGCTCCTCTTGCACTCTTTGCACTACTGTATAATACTATACATAGCTATAATTATTTAGTATATTAGTAGTACAGTAAACCTCGGATAAGTCGGACTCGCATAAGTCGGATTCTCGGATAAGTCGGACAAATTGCGTGGAACGTTTGTTCTCTAGGCTTTTCTGTAGTATTACACCTCGCATAAGTCGGATTTTATAAGTCGGATCCTCGCCTAAGTCGGATGGATTTTTCCGTACAATTGACCCTTTTTAATGGTTTTCGCCTCTGATAAGTCGGATCGGTATCAGGTCGCCTAGGACATCTCCCAAATGCTCTAAATTTCAGCCTCCAGTGGCAGTAAGCGATGGAATTTTCCGGGAAGATTTTCACCCCTCCCAGATTTTCCGGGAAGATTTCTTGATGTGACGTGGCGTTCCGTGATTGGCAGAGGCTATTCATCAAACTCCTCCTCAGGTTCAAAAAACGATATGGACTTGGGCGGATTACTAAAGCCGGGGAGTCGGGCGGAGTGGATACAGAGGTTGTTGAAGAATGGAAAAGCGGAAAACTGCGAGAAATACTCAAGAATTATGAGCCAAAGGATATTTATAACGCGGACGAGACGGGCCTCTTTTGGCTGCTTTTGCCGGATAATTCCATCGGTTTTATTGGACAATCTCATCACGGTGCGAAACAACCAAAATCATGTTCATGTTCATTTTAAGAACTTTTTTGATAATAAATCACGTTCATGTTACAAGATATCATTGCTTGGTATTTCATTTTACATATACAAGTATGCACTTTTCTAAGAGTTAAATTTCTTCTTAGTTCGAAATTTTGCGACCTCGGATAAGTCGGATCCTCGGATAAGTCGGATGAAAATGACCGGTCCATCTGGATCCGACTTATCCGAGGTTTACTGTACTTCAATACTCCAACTCAATACAACATTTGATTTATATCTATACATTCAAGGAAACTGCGGGTCAGATGTATCAACATTTAATTCTGTATACACGTTTACAAGAATGACAATAAAGTATATCTGAATCTGAATCTGAATCACAACCCACGGCCCGGTACCAACCACTGGATTAGACCTCTTGGGAGAAAACGTGAGTGCAAGTTAGGAGTGAGATAGAGTCATAAAAACATAGACAGTTTTGAGGAATGCTTCTGTCATCCCCATTAGCACCTCCTCCTGCTCATTCTCTCTTCCACTCACACACAGCTCCCATAAAACACATACTCACACAACATAACCATCCATAATAAGTGCTAGCTTTTGACAAGGACTGCAGGGCTGGACTTTAAAGCACAGCTAGATGTGCATGGAAGGCAAAAACGACATGGTAGAGCAGGTACCCCAGAGAATACTTTACAAGTATTTTTTTCTCTCTCTCTTTTTATTTTCTTTGTTTCCTCTACAGTCTCTTGCACCATACTGTTTGTACTGTGACAGCAGGAAGAAGCATGCTTTATGCCTCTTCTGCAGGTCGCGTGTCTGGAAACATATCCCTCTTGCATTTTCATCCGTGTGAAAGCAAGAAGTAGTCAATAAGGTTTCCTTGTTGTTGTTGTGTGTGTGTGTGTGTGTGTATGTGTGAGAGAGAGGGGTGGCGGGGTTGTCCTATCTGTAGGCACTGTTAGGCGCGTTACCGAAAAAAAGGAAAAGAAATAAGTTACAGCCTCCTGTTCCTTCATTGAAAACGTAATTGTGTTACCCACCGATTACTGACACCCAAAAGTCAAATGTTTCTCTTGAAGCCCCAGCGTGTAATATTTTACCTATGATTTAACATTGGTATCATAATATGTACTGTTGTCTTGTATTCAAATCAATGTTTTTTTTACTGAATGAACACTTTTTGAGTAACTATCTATTACGAATTGCTGTCTATACTCATGTTAAAGCTGACCACCTCGAACTGCTTAAAAATAGCCACATGATAAAATACGTAGAAGAAAATGAAGCCTTCATATTTCTTAGCTAGTGCAATCTTGAGAGCTTGCAACTTCACAGTTGAAACACTCCATATTAATTTAGTCTTTTGTGTTCAAACCACAGGAATATTTTTATTTTGCGGTACTTTTCAAGATGTTTTTTTTTCTCCGGGCATGGTTCGGAGCTCGAAAACACACAAATTCAGCACCCATTTACTGTAAATTTTGTGCTTACGTTTTCCCCATTGATTTTGTGTTCCCTGTATAAGCCTCGCCCCATCCCCACCTGCTTTTTACCTTTCGCTACTGGTAACCAGTGGTGGGTAGAATAGTCAACAATTTAACACACTGTTACTTCAGAATTATATGACTCAAGTAGAAGTAAAAAGTAGTCGTACAAATAATTACTTAAGTAAAAGTAAAAAAGTACTTGGTGAAAAAAATACCCAAGTACTGAGCAATGTATTATTTATTGATTTTAAATTAAAAATATTATTAATAATTATACACATATATATATATATATATATATATATATATATATATATATATATATATCATATACACAGACACTGCCCTTCTTACGAACGAGATTCCGGACGATCGTTTGTAAGTTGAATTTGTTCGTAAGTTGCTTCGGTCCTATATTTTGTATGTTTAAGGTTTAATAAGTATGTTTAGGGCTTGTACAAGTAACCTGTATTGTTTTGTGCTATAAAATAAACATTTAATAAATTAGCATGCTCTATAAAGACAATTAAAGTTGAGTTTAACTTACTTTTGGATAATGTGCTTCAAGATCATTTTCTCAACCGCATTAAGCTTTCTTATTCCACTTTCATTTGAAAAGAAATGGCTCGCCTCTTTACAGTTTACACCAACCATATTGAATGGTTGCACGAGATATTAAACAATAAAAATGTCAAAGTTCTTAACCCGCTGGAAATAGTACAGACATAGAGTCTGGAATGTTTACACACGAACTAGGAAAAGGAAGCAGTTTTTTTTAACTTCCGGGTGGACACACACTGGTCGGGGCGGAAAGAAGCACTACAGAAAAAGGTTCACACAATACAAAATCTAACAGCTAAGTCCAGATATTTCTTGACATACCGGAAAAAAATTCCGTATCTACCGTTTAACGTAAGTCGAATGGTCGTAAGTAGGGGAGCGTCTGTATACATAATATATTATATATATATATATATATATATATATATATATATATATATATATATATATATATATATATATATATATATATATATATATATATATATATATATATATTATATATATATGGATGTTTGGGATGTTAGCATATACATTAGGGAGAAATTACGTGCCATCGTACTCTGCTTGAGACAGCACCACCGTAACTGTATTCAGTTGTATTTTATAGGTGGATAAAAACATTGCAGCCTTGCGAACTTTTAGTATTCATTGTTGTGTAAGGATTATTTGTTACTATTGTAAGGTGTTAGTCCCAACACTGTCCGTAGGACATGAATTAGTCTTGCTGCAGTTTTAAAATTCAAGACAACCACAATTCTGTTTCTGTAGTATTCATCTTTAGAGTTGTGAAGGAATCTTGCGTTGGTTAGAAAATGAAGTGTATACTCAGTTCTCAGATGGAATAACTGATTTGATTAAAAAAAAAAATACTAATAATAATAAACCATACCATTTTATATGTTGAGTTGTTTATCTTTCTATTTTCTATTTGACTCACAAACTATTTTGCGGAAACTGGAATGGCCATGTTCTGTACAGCAATAAGAAAAGCAATAGAATACCTTTATGTCATTGATAACAAAGCAGTGAGCATTGTTTACAATGAGATTACATGTTGCACTTCAAGATAAACTTAGACTAGAGATAAAAAAAAGGCCAAAAACTAGAATATAGGATGAATAGGCAAATATTTACAAAGTAGTGCTTGGAGACTGGCCTAGGTCGTACGTGCATTAGACCAATAGAGCAATGAGGAAAAAGTGCATTGACTTTAGCAACAACATATTTCCCAAAAAAGAGTCGAGAACTATGTGTTCTTGTTTAGAGTGTTTTTTGCACTGGTAAAGAAAGTGTCACAAAGCCGGCTAGTCCTTATTTTACCAGAGGGCAGCAAGTCGAAGAGGTGGTCGCAGTGGGAGAGGTGTCCTGAATGAAGTTGCAAGCAATATTTTCCCAACTGGGTGGAGAGCAGATCTTTTTCTGGCCTATGTTGATGACAAATGAAGTTTTCTTGCAAAAACCATGTACTATTTTTTCACTTTTGCTTGTTCTAGAATCTGGGAAATCCTTTAAATTTGAGCATGTGGATTTTAATCAAGGATGAGGACGGTACAGACGAGAGCCAGAGTCAAGTCAGAGTCTGGTCGGACCTAAATTGTCAATCATTACGGTTGGGTTCTGGCCAGACCGGAATTCTCCTTTGCCGAGTTTTTTGTTGTTGTAATTATTATACACCCGTCTACTGTTGAACGTTTCATTTTCTTTTTCTTTGTGGAAAATCCGCGCAGTGCAGCACAAGTGCTCGTTGGTAGTACTGTTGGGCACATAGAAGCGAGCAAAGTCTGCCAAAATCTTCCTTCCTTCCTCTTCCCGAGTCCTCACAAACGAAAACTGACAGTGCGGGTTTGCTTTGGGCTCGGTTTCTCAATTCAAGATATCTGGTCGGGCTCGGGCTGGTTTGGGCTTTTATACTCTGGTCGGGCTGGCTATTTTAGGCACCTCTACTTTATAAGAGGCTAATTCTATATAGAGAGACAGAGAGAGATTTGCATTGAGTGTAGGTAAAGAACCGACCATTTGCAGGATAACGCACGATAGTAAAGTAACACTAATGTAACAATACAAACAATGTTTAAAAGAGCAAACATTAGCTATAAATGTAACTATTATTTGAAGGGGTTTTATATTTGTTTTATAGTATAAAGTGTGTGTGTGCAGATACGCGTGCGTTTACGGATGTGTGTTTTGTGTGTAGTGCCACGTTAGACATATTTCAGCGGTTCAAATGTGGTTCTTATTACACTGCAAAGCATTAAGCCAAGATCCACCATCTGCATCACTCCAGCTCCATAAATGCAGCACGAATACCCTGCGAGCGCATATGTATAGTAATACTGTAAAGCACGGGCCGGGAATCTTTTTGACCCTAAAAGCCATAAAAACAAAAATATGAGGATAAGCAGTGCAGATATAGAGATAGTCACAACACACATATATATATACATATATATATATATGTATATATATGTATATATATATATATATATATATATATATATATATATATATATATATATATATATATATATATATATATATAAAACAAAATAAATAAAACTGCCAAACCCACTCTACAGACATAAGCTTTTTCTTCAGCACATCTTATTTCGCTGTGTAATGTTTAATGATTTGATTAAACGTATGAATTAATAATAATGCCACAGCCTGTATCCCATACCGATCTCAATATACCACTCAAAATATGTCTCCCTTCTGCAACTTCTTAACAGTGTTGAAGTTCATTTGTAATGGACTCTATATTTTTGTACTCTTATATATCTTGTGAATTATTTTAGTTTTTTTTTAATTGTTGCTGCGAGATGTTATTGCACTTATCATTATACTATTATTACAATGCACTATTCTTTTTAATTGCATTATCAAAACTTTTCTAAGCACTATGTTGCGATTATTTTTTTGCCTATTCATCCTGATGGTCTTTTTTTGTTTTTCTCTTCAAAGCCTTAATTGCACGTTTTACCCTGCCTTTACCAATTCTGTTTTATTCTATTCTAGGTAATAAAAAATGTGCTGTGTTTAAGGAGATGACAGCTTATAGCAGGGATTGGGAACCCATATCTCGCGAGACATATATTCCACAAGTACATCTGGCTCAGAGATAAAACAGAATTCACACAAATATTTGCATTTTCATATCCACAACCTCTTTTAGCACTTGCAATGCCGGGACAAGCCCAATGTCACAAGTGGTCCCAATCCGTATATAATGGACAGTTTCAACTATAGTTTACAGTCAAGGTATCACATCAACAGATCCCTTTTGTTGAATCCCTTATACTGAAGATAATTAAACAATCTATGTTGTTCAGACAAATGTTGATGAAAACCCATAGAACAAACTGCAAACACCCCAAAACTCCAGTACCCAGAGCAATTTGATTGGGTGAGCGCAAGGGGCGAGCTTATCCCTCCTTTTTAAAAATTCATTATTTAGGAGAAAAATGACGGTCAAAATGATCCTGAACACTTAGTAACTGTGGAAGAGAAGCAAATTTTAAGTGGTATATTTATATTGACATGGACACAGGCTTCGAGCATTATTATTATTTCATATATTTTATCAAATTATCAAATTTCACTCAGTAAAATAAAATGTGCTGAATAAGTAGCTTTTGTCTGGAGAGTTTTGATGAATTTTCTTTTAAAAGATATGGTAGGGCTCTCTGTCAAAAAAATGCTTTCATGGCTCTTTGGGTCAAAAAGCACGCATCCAACTCCACTTTAATCTTTAAAATTTTCACCCAAAAATGTGTGTTTGTCACAGATTTTACACATTCTACTTCATTGGAGAGTGAGGAAGAGAATGATGTTGAAATAATCATTTCTACGAAGCTGTAAAATACTGTATATATTATGATACAACAATGTTGTCATTTTTTTAAATGGATTACTAAAGGTCTGTTTTCATGATGTAAGATAAGATATTTGTTTATATCATTGATTGAAAAAGTGCCCAAAGACATTTAGGGGCTGGTCCCTTATAAGCGTTTGAATTCATAGTATCATCCCCTTTTTTCAGGTGATTTGTTCTCTCTGTGATGTGATGTTTGTCGCAACATGACTGATAAGAAAAAAAAACAATGAGAAAAATAAAAAAATAAAAAACACTAAAAAACAAACAAAAAAAGAGGTTCTGACCCCTGGCTTACGAAAATAGGAAAGTGGATCAAACCAAAGATTCCCACCTTACATCGACCACGATAAAGTCCACACAAAGTGTAAAAAGAATCCAACCCCGAAACATAATGTAATCTCTTACTTTTGAAATCTATCACTTTCTTTTCCCCTGCTCTAACCTCATAATGGGTTTTGGGTAGCTGAATGTCCTTTTTATTTTTCTCAGGCTGAGGTTTTGGAGTTTTCCTTGCCTTCATGTAGGTTTCAGATCAGGGGATGTTTTAATGGTGGTCAGTGAAGTCCTTTGAGACATTTGTGATTAAAGACTATACAAATCAAAATGACTTGACTCTCTAATTGCCCTTGTTATCACGGACATCTAACCTGTCCCTATGATGACCTAATTCATTTTAACCCTTTCCATCCTGGCTTCATTTTTGCATCTTTTAGTCCACCTTCAAATCATTTCACCATTGCCTTTCTCTTTACTTCTGTTGATGCCATTGTTACATCCACTGCAGCCTTGTCATCCTGGAAGGGGGATTACCTCATATGCGTTCCCTTCACAAGGTTTCTTCATTTTCCTCATACTGAAGTTTTTATTTTAGATTTTCCTTGTCATCGTGTAGGTTTGACATCAGGAGGTGATCTAATTGGTCTATATAGCCCTTTGTGACTGATTGTGATTAAGGTCTTGTTTGATTTTTGCTGGGGTTGCATCCCAAAAAATGTCTTCTCATCTCATCTCATCTCATTAGCTACACCGCTTATCCTCAGTAGGGTCGCGGGGGTGCTGGAGCCCATCCCAGCAATCATCGGGCAGTGGGCAGGGGACACCCTGAACTGGTTGCCAGCCAATCCAAAAAGGTCTTGTGATGGCCAAAACCCGCAGAGTAGGAACTGTTGCAGAGTAGGAACTGTTGATAATTATTCATTTAATAAATCTATTATACATAAATATATAGATATATGAGTAACAAATTAATGTGCTGCACTTGATTAACAGTCTGTTTTTTAGAAATAACTTCTGTAATGCCAACTTCTAATTTGAAAAATAATTTTGCACAAGTGTGTTGAGGACAGAATCCACCTTCACATAATATTTTGTGATATTTGGTCTTATGTCATTACAACACGGTGCCAGATATGTTAGTCATTATGTTGCGTTTATTTATATCTTTTAGGATGACCATATGACTTCCCACAATGCCTTGCTCTTAATTCAACCAAACATCTTGAGCGATTTGTGAAGTTTTTGCAAGTCAGCCGGACCAAATACCGGTTGCGTTTCTGCAGTCTGACTTATATGTAGTATGGTATTTTGGTGTGTTTTTAAAATTCAAACTGTGCACTTCTTTCTCTATTCAGGGTAACCAGGACACACCGACACCACCGGATCCATCCATTGCCCAGACTTACCCTTCAGGCCAGTTTGCCCCCCCAACACAGAATGGCATTACCACAGAGTTCACATCCTCACACACTCACCAGGCACCACAAGACTACTCTGGGGTTCAAGCCTCTGTCAGCGAGCACCCACTCACCATGTACCAGTCTACACAGAACCACAGTGACCAGAATGGATCAGACATCAGTCAGACGGGCACAGCCACAGTAAGGCATCATTTGATCATGAATGAATGGCTTCCAAACACGTCTTTTTTGTTTGTTTGTTTGTTTTGAATGAAAAGCAATTATTTTAAAACAATGCATGAATCAGGACGAGGGACTTATTAGTACAGTGCTGGGTAAACACAGTAAGGCTTTTTCATATGTCCCGCCAAATGAAAAAGGTAAAATGTAATGACAAAATATATAATATTAAATAAAGTAGTACTAAAAAAACGGGGTTTTTTTCGGAGCCAACTTTCCTGCCGTTGTACCTTTGTGTGTCTACAAATAAAATACTCCCACAGAAATAAACAAAAATTACCACACAACTAAATAGCTTATTTGGTTTCTTCCCCGAGCCATCACTACCCTAAATACACTTCAGAAATACTTCAAAAGTACAAATACAGAAATACTACAAAATTACCACAACAGTAATACTGTAAATCAAAAATACTGCTACAGTAATATTACGACAGAAATACTCAAAAAATACAAATGCAGCAATACTGCAAAAATACTACACATGTACTACAACAATTTTCCGATTTAAGTACTAAAAAAAAGTCATACAGAAATACTATGCAAGTGGTGGGTGAGTGGTAGTATCTCTTCACCACTAGGGTCGTAGGGGTACCATTTCCTGTGGTAGGTCTTGTGCAAGTGAAGCCTGGTTGCGCCCATCCCTTTCCAGGCCAACATATATTTCCATGTGGTCTCAAATCGAAGACTTTTTGTATGCTAACCACTGCACTACAGAATGGAAATGCGACTAAAATCCTACTGCATAAATACTACAAAAATAATACAAAAATAAAACTACAGCAAAACAACAACAGCACCACAGAAATATTGTACAACAGATATCTGACTGCAGAAATACTGCAAAACTAAATATCAAATTGAGTGCCTCAAACATGGACCAAATTTATTATTTTGCTTTTATTGTGGTTCATATAAATAAATCTTACATATAGATGTCTGAGGTAGCACGGCAGCTGATTGGTTAGCACATCCGCGGTACAGTTTGGTGGTCATGGTTACAAATCAAGGTACAAGCCTTCCTGTGTGAGTTTTCATGTTCTCCCCCTGCTTGCATGGGTTTCCTCTGGACAATCCGGTTTCCTCCAGCAGTCCCAAAACATGCACGCCAGGTTAATTGGCCGGTCCAAATTGTCCCTAGGTGTGAATTAGCGAGTAGTTGTATGTCTCCGTGTGCCCTGAGACTGGCTGTTCAGGTGTCCCCTGCCCACTGCCCAAGGACAGCTGGGATGTGGTCCAGCACCCCCGCAACTCTATTGAGGATAAGCAGTGCAGATATAGAGATAGCTATAGATGTCTGCATGTATACCTATTCTTGTATGAAAAAAATTGGATTACGTCAAATATCTTGCCCAAGATATTTAACCTAATGCGACCCGTGACTAAATAGTTGCCCACCGTCCATTAAGAGGTCATTTCAAACATCCAGCCTGGCCCAACTCAGGCCCACAAGTATGAAGCTAGACCCAGACAGAGCACAACAATTTAAATAGATTTTAAGACCAAGGTCATAGCAAACCCGAAATTTAAAATTTTATCTGGGAAGCCTTAAAATTTTATCTGGGAAGCCTTGGGACGAGCATTTGTGATGTATGGTAACAAAGCCTGTCATTCTTTAACAAAAACAAATGTTTTTAACTAAATCTAAGTAAACCTAGACCATTTACATCTTTTTATTTCTGTGTCTGCAGCGGTTACATTAACGTTTTTTTTAAGAGTTGGCGGGAATATTTTAACGCCACAGCAGAAGTACCTCCTTAAGAATCGAGCAAGGCACGTTGAGAGAAAGAGGCAGAGACAATAACAGCCTGTCGAATGTACTTTTTTGTTAGATTAGTATACACACATCGTTTTAGTATCCATTTTTACAAACATATATTTATTTTGAAAAGAAGCATAGTGAGAATGAAGCCCAACCAAGATATAATGATTAATATTGTAGGCACAAGCTAGCCTGAAATTCCGGTCGAGCTTGAACTAAGGCTTGGATCTAATATCTTACCTCTAGGACTCATGAATCGTTGCTGATTTTTTTGTATATACGGTAAACAACATCCTTTGACCAAAGGAAAAAAAAAACAGATTGACAGATGAACAGAGTGCAAAGAGAGGCCCTGGGCTTTTGGATGATGCATTAAGTGATGCATTGAGCTCACATCTTGATAAAAAATCAGTTCCACAGATTAGTTTCATGTCGAATTATATCCTCGCGGCCCGACCCAATAAAATTTTCATTAATAACAACAAGAGCAACATCAACAATAATAATAAAAATAACAACAACGATAAAAAATAATAACAATAAGATTAATGATAATAATAAGCCCAGGTCAAATGTGCAATCATCAGATCACTTGGGATCCACATGATATAGGAAACAGAAGTAGATTTTAACTCATCATCACACTATTTTTAATCACCGTACTATGTTTTGGCTGAACTGTTAACTATAATGCTCCGTAACAACATTGTACAATGTGGCACCATAAGTAGATATCGTGTGATGATGAGATAAAATCTTATGCCTTTTTCTTGGCAATGTAAAATCCTAGTAAACTAATAATTAGGATTTGTCCTCGTATTAAGTATGTTGGCTTTGATGGCGGACGCATCAGGTTAGCACTGCTCGTTCTATGCGTTTATATTGTCATTGGCGTCGGTTTTAAGTGTGTTGTTAATTATTAATTTTACAATTCTAACCATTTTGACATAGCTAGAAGTAAAGCAGCCGAGTCCTGCCATGGCCGGGCTTTATACCGGCGGGCGGAGACATAACTGCGTACGATTCTTGCTCAAAGATGTTGTGGCAATTTCGGAGGGAATGTCAAGGCTGGATTTTATTAACAAGTTTATTGAAAAGCTTCTGAAGTTTAAAAAGGAGGAGATACATGCTGTCATAAAAATGCCTTCTGGCAAGGGTTTTGATGTAAGTTTTGTGACGGCGGCTCTTTATCAAGAGTTTTGGAATCGCTTTGAGGGAGTGAGGCCCCAGTTTTCTGGATTTACAGTGGAGAAGCTGACTGATAATGCTAACAAGATTGTCATTGTCAGAATGTTTAGTGAGGTGGTGAGTGCTGATGACGTCTGTTATTGGTTGAGTAGATACTGCTCGGTAAAAGGCCAGGCTATGAAGGTGAGGGATGAGAAAGGCTATTGGACTGGTGCCTGGAGGGTACCCGTCCAACAATGGCAAGATCCTCAGGGCTTTCAGGGACTGAAACACCTCCCGTCGACTATATTCCTGGGGGAAAACCGTGGCTTTATCCACTATCATGGGCAACCGAAACTCTGTCGCAAATGTGGTGAGCATGGGCATCTGGCTGAGGTATGTGATCGAATTTTTTGTGGAAAGTGCAGGACAATTGGACATTCCTTTGAGGAATGTATCAATAGCAGAAAATGCAACCTCTGTGGAGAAACGAACCACCTCTATAGACACTGCCCGAAATCGTTTGCTAACAAATTGAAAGCTAGGAAGGCAGTTAACAAAGACAACAAAGACAATGAAATGATGTCAGACAACATAGATAATGAAATGAATAAATGTAACAAAGACAATGAAATGAATAAAGATAACAAAGACAATGAAATGAATAAAGTTATGGAAATACCAAATGAAAATGAACAAGAAATGAATAAAGTTATGGAAATACCCAATGAAGATGAACAGGAAATGAATAAAGTTATGGAAATACCCAATGAATTTGATCAAGAAATGCACAAAGAAAATGGACAAGACAAACAAATTGAAAATACAGATGTCCCTACCAAAACCCCAGGAGGAGAGACCAGAGAATCAAATTTGAATCAGGAAGGACCTGGAAATTCTAATTCGATTTCTCATAAAATACCTGAATTTGGACAAGACAAACAAATAGAAAAGGCAACTGCCACTCCAAAAACACATATTAATCAGGAAGGGCCTGGAAGAGAGTCCAAATTAGCAAATTTGTTTGCTACGCCACTGCCGGGATTTGGAGGAGACAAACAAATCAAAAAGGCGAACGACTCTCCAAAAACCCATACGGGCACTAGAAAGAGGGGTAAAAGTAAGACAAAATTGGGGGTGGTGAAAACACCGGAAACAAAGAGAAGAGATTTAAAAGAAAGCCGATTGCCGATGAAAAAGCCCACAAGGGAACTGTATGAAGTTGAGCCGGAGGAAGTCGGGGAGGGAAAAAATCTGACCCTTTGTGAGCAGGGAAGTAAGAGACCCCTCGATAGGTCCTCTGGCTCACCCCCTAACCCAGAAAAAAGGGGAAGACCTGGAACCACAGACAGAGAGTCAGAGGATTCCAGAGTTTTCCCCGGTAAGTCTCCAAATGAGGTACTGCTCTTAAGTGATGTGTCTGACACAGGTGACACTCTCGATGATCACCAAAGATTGGACTCGGATCCCCGGTTTTGTCTAAGTAGTTTAAATACTTTAACAACAATTATGAACATTACATTCTCTACTATTAATGTGAGAAGTGTGAGATCAAAGGTTAAGGCTCACAGCGTTTTATCGTTCTTAAAAACTATCAGAACGGATGTGTTTTTACTACAAGAATGCTGCATCCCCTTTCTAAAAAATTATAAACAGTGGGAAGAGATTTGGCCATATCCGTCATTATGGAGTGGCTCGAATGAAAACCGTAACGATGGGGTAGTAATAAACAACCCTCAACTCATCATAAAGGTGAGTACTGTGATGAGAGACGGACGCGCAATCTTAGCAAGACTTTCTTATATAGGGAATGATTTTAACCTCATTAACATATACGGCCATGCCGACAGACAACTCAGGTACGAACTCTTAGAGGACATCCAGTCGCATGTGCTAGGCCATCAACCACTAATCGTGGGAGGAGATTTTAATTGCATCCTAAGTAGGAAGGATAGAAAGAGGACCAATGAGGGGTTTAAAGTAGATAAAACATCAACTTTATTACAAGACATGTAACGGACATTTAAACTGGAGGACTGTTTCAAATCCATACATCCAGGAGAGGAGGGCTTCACCTGGTTCAGTAGTGACAATGCCAGAGCCTCTCGAATAGACTACATATTTACAAGGGGTTTAGCACTGAGTGATGCAAGATTAATTCCTGTTTTTTTTTTTTCCGGATCACTTGCTACTGCCCTGCTCTCTCTCATTTCCTTCAGGTATGACTGTTGGGAAGGGTCTGTGGAAGTTAAACTGCTCCCTGCTGGAGGATGAGGCTCTAGCCGCACAATACAGGGAGCTGTACAAAGTCTGGCAGACCCTTCAAGACTCTTATGATTCACGAGCACAATGGTGGGAAATGACAAAGAAACGAACACAGACCTATTTTAAAAATGCAGGGAAAAACAAGAAACTTAAAGAGATGAAGCGCATGTCGGGACTACAAAGAAGACTCCAACGCTATTTCATCCTAACAAAAAAGGGGATGGACTTTAATGATGAAATCAAAGAGACCAAACAAGAACTAAACGCTTTGGCGGAAATAAAGAGCAAAGGCATCATAATAAGAAGCAGAGAAAGAGAAATAGAAGAAGGGGAAAAATGTACACGCTACTTTTTAAAAAAAATTATGAGCAAAAATGAGGGGCTTTTTACACTTCAAAACAAAAACGGGCAAATAACAAAGGAAAGTAGTGAAATAGCCAAATTAGTCGAAGACTACTACAAAAAAATTATATGAAAAGAAAGAAACACATGAGAATGAAATGGGGCATGTATTTGTCACGAGGCGTGGTGGCGTGGAAGGTGACCGGACCAGAACGGAGGCAGGAGGCATGAAGGGAGAACTCAAATGCGTTGACGATCCATAAGTTTTATTTAATAAAATAAAAGTCGCCCAATACTCCGGGGCAAAACAGAACAATACAGAGTTCCTCCGGCACGAACTCAACAGGACAAGGCATAACAGACTAAGACAGGACAAGCATAACAGACCGGGATTGTGTATAATGAGTAATGAACCAGCAACCGAAGAGCCCACAATGCAGCCTTAAATAGCAGACACACAATTAGTCGAACTGCTTCAGCTGTTGCCCCGAGGGCGGGGCAGACTGGTCACCAAGGCGACCGTGACAGTATTAGATCATATTTCAAGATCAGTGCGTCAAGACCCCTTTTTAACATCGGACTTTACCCAAGACCAACTGAATGATTGCATAAAAACTAGGAAAAAAGGCAAATCACCCGGGGAGGACGGGCTAAACCTCGAATTTTACCGGACTTTTTGGGATATTTTAGCACCAGATCAGATTACTGTTTTTAACAAATTTTCCAGTCGAGACAACATGCCAGGCAGTTTCAGAATAGGGATAGTTACTCTATTGCACAAAAAAGGAGACAAAATTGACTTAAAAAAACTGGTGACCCATAACGCTTTTAAACGTGGACTGGAAATTTTTCAGCAAGCTTCTAGCAACACGAATGTCTGTAGTCTTTGGAGACTTGGTTGATCCGGACCAAACTTATGTCTGACTCCTTTATAGCTACAAAACTCAATCACCACCACTTCAGGAGCCCTGATGCTCCTCTGACTCTCCCTGAGAACAAGCACAGATGTTCTATTTTTTAGGATCATACTTTTGTTAATATGAAGGCGGTATCCTCTTGGTGGGACTGTGCTTGTGACTAATGTGCGTGGCTGATTAATGGAATGGAGAAATAGATGTAGATGTTGCTGCAGGGCAGGTGAGTCAGCAGTAGTAAAACGGCAGTCAGCAATTGCCTTTCTTGTCCTAAGTATGTTGGACTTGGTAGGATTTAAAAATTGCATTCGAAATAGGCATTTGAAGGCTTTTTCCAAAATACCGACAGTTTTTTGACCCGGCACAATTCTAGGTATCAAATGGGTACAATATGGTAAAGTGTATAACTCATTCAGGGCCATAATGTATAAATACGTTATTAGAAGCATTGTGTCTGCATGCCCAAAGTATTTTTTTTGTTGTTGTCAGTTTACTTAAAAAAATAACATTCTAAAGGCTTTAGCATTGATGAGCAGTAAGTATTTTGGGAGACAGCACAGCGGCACAGTGGTTAGCCCGTGTGCGGCACAGTTCTGAGGTCATGAGTTCGAACCTCCTGTGTGGAGTTTGCATGTTCTCCCCGTGCTTGCGTGGGTTTCCTTCGGGCATTCCGGTTTCCTCCCACATTCCTAAAACGTGCATGTCAGGTTAATTGGACGGCCCGAATTGTCCCTAGGTGTGAATGAGCGCATGAGTTGTCTGTCTCTGTGTGCCCTGCGACTGGCCGGCAATCAGTTCAGGGTGTCCCCTGCCCGAAGAGTGCTGGGATGGACCCCAGCGCCCCCACGACCCTAATGAGGCTTGCCCTCATGTAGGTCTTCAGGGGATGGTATAATAATAGTCTGTGGTTTTCAGTTGTCTGTGCATCCCTTTGAGAATCCTTGTGATTAAGGGCTATGCAAATTTACATGACTTGACTTGACTATTAACAACTAGGTGGCACAGCATCTAGGTGGTTATCGCGTAGCCCACGGTGTGTATGTCCAGGGTTTAATCCCAGCTCTGGAACTTTTGTGATTTACCTCCACTCCTGCGTCCTCCCACATTTCAAAAAGGTTAATTGGCTTGTCCAAATTGTCCCTGGGTCTGATTGAGCGAGTGAGTTGTCTGTCTCTGTTTGCCCTGCCACTCACTGTCTGCCCAAGGCCCGAAGATAGCTGGGATGGGTATCAGCAAACCCCGTGACCCCTAGTAATGGCCAAAGAATGCATGGATAGAAACCCCTTCTAACCATGGGGGCACCGGCGCCCCTATATTACGAGTGTTATTTAAATTACTGTAACTCCACGACCGTTGTCCAAATTGAATTAAAGTAGTTCTCCAAAACACCACAAGGTGGCAGTAGCTTCCCACAATCATATCTCACAGGCCATGTGTGGCAACGGACTGGTCACAGGCAAAAAATGACACATATGGGGTGTAATAAGTCATGCATTTTGTAAAGACTTTTTTGTTATATGTAACCAATAATATAATAAAAGAATCCTTGGAACATCACCATTAGTTTTTATTGTCGAAGGGGCAATGAATACTGATGGGTTATGTATGATGTGAATCCCTGTCTCCAGGAAATTGCTTCACCATCTACCACACAGGCCCATAAAACACCTGGTCATGGTGAAAATAGTTGATAATGTATGGACAACTGAGAAAGACTCAAGAACATTTTTGGGTATAATTATAACAGTTCATATTTCCAGTTTATGTTGTTTTACGATGTGTTTGTTTATTTCCAGTCTCTGCTTCATCATAATCCTGAAAAATATAAGTCCGTTTTTTGATCTGTTTTTAATCCTAAAATCATATTTCATTGTTTTAACACATTTTTGTGGTAGATATTGATAGATATTGAAAGTTTGGGGGTGCTCTGCAAAAAAGGGCCAGAACAATCACACATAACATGATGTCTGACTAACAAAAAACTTCCAAGTGGCCTGTATGATACTTGGTCAATAAAAGATTATCAACTAGTGGTAAAATGAACAAAATATTCTGACACAAGGTGTAAAACAATTTTAAAGTCCAAATATGATGAAAGTGAAATCAGGCAGGCCAGGGAACATTGAAATTAGCACAGCTAAGCCTGAAAGGCAGCAGGACATTGACCCTCCATGTCACAGAACTTGCTTTTCCTTGCGGTGCTAATCTCAAGGAAACTTCTAATTTGATTTTCCTTAAGTGCAGCTTTACAAGCAGTAAAGTGTAACAGAGACGTTTGCTGCTGGATATGTGGATGCTCTGCATCACCTCAAATTTTTCATTTTGACCCCAAAAATACTTTGAAAGGTATGGATCCAGTCCATACTGTTGTAATTTGACTGGTGGACCCAAACACAGGAAAGCAAAAACCTCACAGTACTTAATAAGGATTGTGTTTAATTACAAAAAATTTCAATAAAGAAACTAATGGTCATATACAATTTCAAAAATATCTGATTAAAAAACAATAAAACAAACTTCAGAAAGCAGGATGGAATAGAAAAAGGTGATGATAGAAAAACAAAGGTGGAACTGAAAATTGCCTGACACTGAATGCTGTTCAAAAATGTCCTTACGAAGGGTGAGACTATTTAGGATGAGGCGCTCTCTGGTGGACAGAGGCACACCAGACTCAAACACAATTTGTACCTAATTTAGCACACTGTATCATAATCTTTGCAATCTAATGCAATCGCTTGATCTGTTTATTTATGCACAAAGACTTAGTCTTGCTTCATAAAAAAGCAGCCGTAGACTAAATACTAGTCTCAAGTCAAGACTGTTTTTTGTTGTTCATCAAATTTGAAAAAGTTATACATTTATTTTAGGAAGCAGTAGGTGTTATTAAAAGGCCTAAAGCTGTAGTCTAACGCGTAATGCGGTAGTGTTAGCAGGTATGTTCCATATTTTCCCTGAACAAAATAAATTACGAATTTTTAAAGTTTTGAAACTGAATAATTTAGATCCCAATCATAATTTGTTATTTTGTATACTTTATTTTTTAGATAATGACATTTAAAATAAATATACTAACCAATTTGTTATTGTGCTTTTGTTCTGCATTATTTTACAAATTTCCCCTGGAGTTCATAAAAAATACACTCACAACATATTGCTCTGGCTAGATTTTCTATGAATTCCATCACTGTCAATCATGTTAAACGCTTGTTTTTTTTTATCTTTACTAATAACAGTTGTGACGTATTAAAGGCTCAAAGAGTCTTTGTCCTGCAAGGGACTTTGCATTTTCGTAAGTTCTTGTATCTATATTCAAATTTATGTGTTTAGATGTATAAAAAGATAAATTGATTTATTCAAAATCTATCTCTCTACCCTGGTCATATCCCTCAAGAGGGGTGACCAACAGCAAGACATACAAAAACAAAGAAAATTAAAAAGAAAAAAATAAAGAAAAAGTAGCAAAATTAAGAAATGATTTGAAATAATTTACATAAATACATAGATAAATAATTCAATGAAATGCTTCGCCAAACAAATTTAGTGGTAACCTGAAGGAAAATATGTTAAAATTTTAGATAAGGACATACAGTGTTTTTTTTTGGTTTATTTTGTCAAAATAAATCAGTTAAAGGTTAATTCACCCGAATTCCTAGCTTATGAATAAGTTTAATTTTTTAGAGGTTTTGCTTTGCCATTTTGTAGATCATCAGTTCCCGATCTTCTATGAAAAGGGTCACTTAAACTGGTATGTTGACAAGAACAAAGCAAGCAAATGAGCCGCTAGGATGACTGTAATTTAATAATAATTTCCTTTGTATTGTCATTCTTTGTAACAATGTACACAGAACGAAATGTCGATACAACTGACCCGTTGTAGCGAGCCGATGCAGCCGCAGCCAACAAAGGGCGCCGCCATTTTACCAATTAGGTATGACTCGGCCGAGGCGCGAACCAGTGACCTCCCAGTCTCAAAGCGGGCACACTACCATCTAGGCTACTGAGCTGGTAGGATTCATACGGGTGCTTAAAATCATCAAAAATGCTTGAATTGTAATTTTGAGTTTTCAAGGAATGAAAATAGCTTTTTTTGGGTGAAGTACTTGTTAATGCTTGGAATTTTTGCCAGATACTCAACTTTATGTTTAAGTGCACCTCAAAATTCGCACCATACTTTAAAAAAATATTAACAGTCATAGTTTGAACTGCTTGGATTCATTTACAAACGGCTTTAATTAAAATGAAGCGCTATCGTATGATTCTCAGATTTTCTTTTTTTAAAAGTTAAAATTATTTTTAACGGTACAATACACCGGAAAATGTTGTTGAGGGAAGCAAAAACCAATTGGCAGCAAAGGGAAGCATCTGGAAGACTCATCGCTTTTCCAGTCTGGCTCTCTGCTTTGCTCCTTCCCCCAAATTTTTATTTTATTTTTCTTTCCTCGCCATTGAAGCCACATCCCCCTTCCAAGCTTATTCTCTTCTCCTTGATCTCCTTTTGATTTTCCTTAAGTGCAGCTTTCACTCACCACACCTCAACTGTTTCTGTCTGTGATGAGTAAGATTCCTCAAAATTAGGATTAAAGAAACTACAAGAATCAAAAACAGCTGTGTGGGGATATTGTTAAACAAATTCCATGGCTACTCAGAGATTCAGATATACTTTATTGTCATTCTTGTACACGTGTATATGAAACGAAATGTCGATACATCTGACCCGCACAGTTTCCTTGAATGTACAGATATAAATAAAATGTTGAATTGAGTTGAAGTATTGAAGTACTAATAATATACTAAATAATTATAGCTATGTATAGTATTTTACAGTAGTGCAAAGAGTGCAAGAGGAGCAGCTAACCAGATGTGCAAAATGGGCATTCAGGTAAACAAGTCACTGTAAAATAACAATAACACTGGAGTACGATAGTGCAGAGGAGAACAGATGTGCAAAGGAGTGGTTAGGTATAAGAGAACTGCCAGTAGTGCAAAAAAACAAAACAAACAGATGTACAGATTGTTAGCTGTGTAGGCTTACTGTGTGTGTGATTGACCATTTAACAGTCTAATGGCCAGGGGGACAAAGCTGTTGCAGAACCTGGTGGTCCTGCACAGCACACTGCAGTACCTCTTCCCAGAGGCTAGCAGAGTGAACAGTCCATGATGTGGGTGAGAGGGGTCCCTAATGATGTTCTTGGCTCGGGATAGGCAGCGCTTCTGGCCAATGTCCTGAATGGAGGGGAGAGAAGTCCCGATGATTTTCTCTGCTGTCCTCATCACCCTCCTCACACTACCCCAGTCGGAGGCACTGCAGCCTCCACACCACACAGAGATACAGCTAGTCAGAATGCTCTCTATGGTGCCCCTGTAGAATGTGATGAGGGTGGGTGGGGGCAGGTGGGCTCTCCTCATCCTCCGCAGGAAGTACAGGTGCTGCTGTGCCCTCTTCACCAGTGATGCAGTGTTCACAGACCAGGTGAGTTTGTCTGTGATGTGCACCCCTAGGAACTTGGTGCTGCTGACAACCTCCACAGCCTTGTTGTTGATGAGAAGTGGGGCATGGTTGGGCTGTTTTTTCCTGAAGTCGATAATGATCTCTTTAGTTTCGTCAACATTCAGGACCAGGCTGTTGACTCTGCACCAGCCCACCAACTGCTCCACCTCCTCTCTGTAGGCCAGGTCGTTGTCGTCCCTAAAGAGGCCCGCCACTGTTGTGTCGTCCGCAAACTTCACGATGTGGTTTGTGGCTGACCTAGGGACGCAGTCGTGTGTCATCAGGGTGAACAGCAGGGGGCTCAGGACACAGCCTTGGGGGGAGCCCGTGCTGAGGGTGTTGACATCGGATATGTTCTGACCAAGCCGCACTGACTGGGGTCTGTGAGTGAGGAAGTCCAGCAGCCAGTTCCGCAGGGGGGTGTTGAAGCCCAGGAGTCTCTGTTTGTCTAACAGGTGCTGTGGGAGGATGGTGTTGAATGCTGAACTGAAGTCCAGGAACAGCATCCGCACATGGATGTTCTTCTCCTCTAGGTGTGTCAGGCTCAGGTGAAGAGCAGAGGAGATGGCATCCCCGGTTGAGAGGTTTGTCCGGTAGGCAAACTGAAAGGGGTCGAGTGAGGAGGGGGAGACTGGAGGTGATGTGCTCTTTAACCAGTCTCTCAAAGCACTTCATTATGATGGGAGTCGTTCAATGATGAGATCTGTGGATTCTTTGGCACTGGGATGATGGTGGCAATCTTGAAACATGATGGTACCATGGCTTGGTCTAGCGAGGTGTTGAAAATGTCTTTTAGGGCACAAGCCAGCTGATTAGCACACTCCCTAAGGATCCGCCCTGGAATGTTGTCAGGGCCTGGAGCCTTCCGTGTGTTGACCCTACTCAGGGTCTTCATCACGTCAGTTGAGTCCAGGAGGAGTGCTCTTTCGTCCTGATGTGGAACCGCTTTCACTGCAGGGGTGCCATTTCGTGCCTCGAACCTCCCAAAGAAGTTGTTGAGCTCATTCAGGAAGTCCATGCTAGTGTCCCCCACTGGGGTGGTGGTTGGCTTGTATCTGGTGATGGCCTGAATGCCTTTCCACATATCCCTGGTGTTGGTTGTGCTAAGGAAAAGCTCTTGGATTTTTTGACTGTGCGATCGCTTTGCTAGTCTGATAGCACGGTTCAGGTTGGCCCTCGCAGATCTCAGTGCCTCCTCGTCACCAGATTTAAAGGCAAGGTTCCGTGCCTTTAGCAATTTGCGTATCTCAGCAGTCATCCAGGGCTTCTGATTGGCACGGGTACAGATGGTTTTGGTGTTGCTGACATCCTCAGCGCATTTACCGATGTAGGCTGACACAGACATGGCGTACTCATCTATGTTTATTTTGTTGTTGTAAGTGGCAGCCGATTTAAACATGTCCCAATCTGTGCATTCAAAGCAGTCCTGTAGTGCCTCCATTGCCCCCTCAGTCCACACCCTCACCTACTTCACTGTAGGTTTTTCTCTGGTCAGCTGGGGCTTGTATGCAGGAATTAGCATAACTGAAAGGTGATCTGATGAGCCAAGGTGGGGCGGGGGGCTGCTCTGTATGCTACTCTGATATTTGTATAGGCCAAGTCCAATGTGTTCCTATCTCTTGTAGCAAAGTCGACATGCTGGTGGAAATGCGAGAGAACTGTTTTCCTGTTGGCCTGGTTAAAGTCCCCAGCAGCAAGAAAAATGCATTTGGTGTAAGCATGCTGCAGTTCACTCACAGTTAAGTCAAGTCAAGTCAAGTCAAATTTATTTATATAGCCCTTAATCACAAAAATGTCTCAAAGGACTGCACAGGATTACAGTTACAAAATTACACAATTACCTGATCTTAAACCAGCATGCGGGCAAGGAAAACTCAAAAACCTCAGTGTGAGGAGAAAAGAGAAACCTTGAGAAAGGACCTCACATGTGGTAATCCCCCTTCCAGGATTGACCAGGGTGAATTACAATTAGCATTACTGTACACATAATAGTAAACATAAGGTAAGATGTTGAAAATGTCCGGAAAGTGCATGACATCAACGACGCCCCCAGCCTGCAAACCAGTCCAGAAAGTCTATGACGGCCACGACGCTGCCTCCCGTCTCAGTTCGGTAGAGAACGTCCATTGCCTCCTTTGTATTAGCGCTGGGGGGCACGTACACGGCAGTAATGATAGATAGATAGATAGATAGATAGATAGATAGATAGATAGATAGATAGATAGATAGATAGATAGATAGATAGATAGATAGATAGATAGATAGATAGATAGATAGATAGATAGATAGATAGATAGATAGATAGATAGATAGATAGATAGATAGATAGATAGATAGATACTTTATTCATCCGTGTAGGGAAATTCACACTTCCAGCAGTCTACCCCGTTGTTTATTAACAGATTAACATGATGCCCTAGGGGTGCTTGTAGCGGAGTGGATGACGTCACGCCAGTCCAAAAGTTCGACTTCCCTGCGGCAGATGGAAAACTTTTCTTTGTGAAAAGCCAGGGATACACCACCTCGTGTTAGCAAGTCCGCCTCCTCTCCGATTCCCCCTGGCTTTCGTCTCTCTGTTTAGCGGCGTTGAAGCTGGATAGCTCCGGGTAGCTCCGGGTGGCTACACGTTAGTGTCCGGAATGCTAAACGTGAGCCACGTTTCTGCAAAACAGCAACTGCGCTCCCTGTGCGCTTCGATGTTTTCCGCCAGCACTCGATGATCTTATTTGGTCGTGAGTTCGCATTTACCATGATTACGGATGGTACTGAAGACTTATAACGCCGCTAGCCGCTTCGCTAGCTCCGGCTCTTCTTCCACGATAGGCCCCTTCATCACGCCGGCACGAGAATTCTTCAGGGCAAGGAGTTGAAATTCCTTGAATACACGCATTTTTTGTGCGCTAAAACCCATGTCCCATAGGATAGAAGTAATCCATAGTGTAGTTGTCAAAACGGGAAGAAAAAACACCGAAGATAGGAGCAGACAATAAAACAATAGGGCAGCTGCTGGAAAAGGCAGCCGCTCGTGGCAGCGCCGCTAAGGGATAGTAGCGCTAAACTCCCTGGGGAGGTAGAAGGGTCTGCAAATCACCGTCAAAAGTTTAATGTCATGTGAGCAGTGATTCGAGATTATCCTAGCATTTCTAAACCAGTTGTTGTTGGTATAAATGCATAGTCTGCCACCCCTGTTCTTACCGGTGAGTTTGCCGCTCCTATCAGCGCGGAATACAGTTAGCCCCACAATGCTAACAGCGTCAGCCGGGATGGATGAGTTTAACCATGTCTCCGTCAGAATGATTGCGCAGCAGTTCGTCATCTCGCGGTTCGATGTTAGTTCCATTTGTAGATGGTCCAATTTATTGTCCAGAGAGCGAATGTTAGAGAGGAAAATGGATGGGAGAGGCGTTTTGAAGGGTTTAGCCTTTAGCCTAGCGGTTAGCCCGGCCCGACAACATCGCTTCCTCCTCCGGTCACACCGCCTTCTCTTGCCACTCTGCTTCGCTGCTTCGTAGGCCGCTGGGTCTTGTTGGCGTAGCACTCCGAGGCTAAGTAAACACTCTAGAGTGGTCGTAGCAACGAGCACTTGATTTCTGGATGATCGCATATCCAGCAAGAACCTGCGATCGTATATTAATCTGCAGTTTGAGTAGACTATGTTCGCCATCAAAAACTGAGTCGACGACTGGGTTTTATGACCAAAATGTAAAAAACTGTGGTGAGCCGATGTAGCCGCAGCCGAGTAGGGCGCGCCACTACTGTGACTAGTGTTGGGCGCGTTACTAAAAAAAAAAAAAAAAAAAGTTACAGTCAGTAGTTGATTCATTTAAAAATATTTCAGTTAACCCCCCAAATTACTGACACCAAAAAAGTAGCCCATTACTCCGAAAATAATCATATAGGTACAAATTACCATATATATACACTTGCATAGAAGCCGCCCCCCAAAAAACACTTTAAGATAGCCACATTATAAAAACAGAGAAGAAAATGTGTACATGAACTTGTGGAAGTCGTGACCTTTTTATATTTCCTGGCTTTTTCAATTTTGAGAGCTTGCAAAGCAACGCTGGACACTCCATATCCATTTTGTCACTGGGCTTCAAACCACTCAAATATCTCCTTCTCTGTTTCTAGGTACTGGTCCGGGACATTTTCTTTTATTCTCCAGGCATGGTGTATTGCATAAAATAAATTAACAAATAAAAGACCAAAATCCAGGCCTGTCTGCGTTTTTTTCTGGAGGGCATTTGGATGATCCTAAAGAGGACTGGGAGAATGTTTTATGGTCAGATGAAACCAAAATAGAACGTTTTGGAAGAAACACAGGTTTTTGTTTTTGGAGAAGAAATAATACTAAATTGCAAACAATGAACGCCTATCACTGGCCAGAAACGGAGACAAGATCCAGTAGCGTTCGTTTACTCCGTTTTATCGATAAAGAGAAAGCGAAGTGCTTGCTTCCACGATCCGATGAGCGATGGATACGGAAAGCAGGTGGCTGGAACGCGGAAGTGGCACTTCAGTGTCGAGCGAGGATAATTGTAGGCAGCAGGAATACTGGTCTCTAGCCGGGATGGGAGAGAAAGGGCGGTATCGAGTCCAGAAAAGAGGTCGGCAATAGGTATCAGGCAGGAAAGAGGGCAAAACCGGTCGGTGGTCGGGATGGCAGAGCAGGGCAGAAACGGGTCCAGAAACGGGTCGGCAACAGGTATAAGGCAGGAGAAAACAGGGCAGGAAAATGTCGGAAGGTATGAGCTTGCCTACCTGGGAGCATAGGTTCATAAACAGTCTGACACCGGTAACAGGGAGCCGGGGGGTTTAAATAGTGGCGAGTTGCCAATCAGCGTCCAGGGCTGCGGGTGTCCCGAATCAGTAATCATGACAACGCCATACCCACTGTAAAAGCATGGGGATGGAAAATCCATGCTATTGGGTTTTTCTGCAAATGGACACGGATGACTGATCAATGTGAGGAAAGAATGAAGAGAGATCGAGAAATTTTGAGTAAAAATTCATAAGCAAAGGCATTGAAGATGAGACGTGGCTGGGTCTTCCAGCACGATAATGATGTCAAACACAAAGGCAGGGCAACACACGGTCTTGAAGTGGCCTTGCCAGATCTCAACCCCATAGAAAATCTGTGGAGTTAGTTAAAAGGTTGTGATGCCCAAACATGGGCGCTACCAGGGGTTGGCCAGGGGTTGCCACGGTCTCCCCCTATAAATTTGTTGACCGACCAGTCTTACCTATGCACATATAATCATTAGTAACATCAGATATTATTACACAATACACCAAAGTATATCAGTAACTTTGTCTTTTAGTCTTTCCCCTGGCCTTCATAACCTGGAATGTTTTCTTTTCGTTTTGGTGTGACACACAAAGATTTTAAGTGGGCACATCTGGCCACCACCAGGGAACATTATGGAGGTGCCACTGTACCCAATGATAGCCAGAAAAAAACATCGAGGAAAAGGCCAAAACATCAGGAACTGTGTGTGAATAGAACAAGTCAAGTCAAGTCATTTTTATTTGTATAGCCCTTAATCACAAAGAGTCTCAAAGGGCTTCACAGGTTATTACACAGACTATGGCCCCTTTCAGGATTACCAGACAACAAAGGATGTTGCAATCACAAATAATACAGAGATATTGTCCACGAAAAGTATAGGTTATTCATATGCTATAGAGTAGAAGTGTGTTTTAAGCTTAAATTTAAACATTTTCACTGAGGTTGCAGATCGGATCTCAGGGGGGAGAGCATTCCACGGCTCCGGTGCCCGAAAGGAGAACGCTCTCGAACCAGCGGAACACTTCTTGGGTCTTGGGATCACTAGTAGACCAGCGTTTTCATAGCGAAGGCTCCGTACAGGAACATAAAGGGAGATTAAATCTGAAAGATATGAGGGAGCAAGTCCATGCATGATTTTGCATACTACCAACAGAACCTTAAAGTCACGTCTTAAGCTAACAGGGAGCCAATGCAGAATGGCTAAAATCGGAGTAATGTGATCAAACTTTCTTGTCTGAGTTAGAAGCCTCGCTGCAGCATTTTGTACCAGCTGAAGGCTCTTGATTTTCAACTTTGGGAGACTGGAGAGTTAAAGTCTTTTTTAATTTTCCCAAATACCATGAGTTTTTTCTTTGATATATTTAATGGAAGTTTGTTTTTATCAAATCATCCCTTGACCTTAGGTTATACAATAACTTCTGCCTGCAATTCCTGTAAATTCGTAGTCTGGTGTTGTCAGCTTAGTTGATTTTATTTCATGGGTTAAAATGTCTGTCTAATTTAGCTTGTAGCACAAAGAAACCAGCATCAGGAGGCAACATTCATTTGGAGTAACAATTTCATAATAAGTTTGTTTATTTACAATTGTGACAATATTGCCTTTCGAAGCATCTTGGCACCAATATTTGCTGATTCTCAGCTTGAGTTCAACAACACAAAGCGAACATGCTGCTTAAAGCCCGTTATCACTTCTCGTATCTGCTCTTGGTGCCAAACAAAATCCGAGATGCTCTTCATGTTCGTTTGTTTTACATCTTTGCTGCAAGTGTAGGCGGATGTTGTCGCCACCCACAAGCTTCACACAGATGGCAATCCTCTATACTTTTGGGTTAAAGGCGCACGGTCTGCTGGCCTTATGCTGCTCCGTTCTTCTGTTTTTTAATACAGCCCCCCAATGCACACACACTGGCTATATTTTTAGACGGCTTGAAGCCTTGGACTGTGAGCTAAAGACAAACATACAGTAGATGAGAGAGCTGGAACAGAAAGGCATTTTCATTTTTTTTCCTTTTACAAGACAAACATTCTACTTAACTAATTGAGACATATAGACGTTTTCAGAGGAATCGTAACTATCAAGCCTCTGTGAATGATATCAGTATGATGAATCACCACGAGAGGAGTGGCTTTGATCAGATCTTTGTTAGCACTTAGTGCATAGTTTCGTTCCTGTATTCAAAATATTACACCGTATTGCAGTGTGTAGGCGCCGGCCCATATGTCGATTATGCACAATGTGGTGATAAAAGTGAAGATACAAGTAAAGACTGTTTACACTTTCAAGTTGTATTATTTCCAAAAAATGTGACAAAGTGCCTTTGTAATCGTTTGGATAGAGAGGGATGACGTTTCAAGAACATTGGTGATCGCCATGACGACCCGGGTCATGTGATCACGTCACCGGAAACCTTGGGCGCTGAAACGTTCTTGCACAGTTAGTGCATTGGTTCAGTGTTCTTGCAATAAAATATTATTTTGTAAGCAAGGTGCCCTTGTGTTTACGAAAAGCATTGTTAAGATATTATAAGTATCATAAATGTATAGAATAGAATAAAATAGAATATACCTTAATTGTCATTGTTACAAAATGAGTTGAACATATTGTGAAAACGAAATTGGACATGGCACTCCAGTTTTTCACATTTAACAGTGAGGATAAAAGAAAACAAAGAAGATAAAGGAACAAAGAAGATAAAGGTTATAATTTACACAATATTTACACAAGAAATGTGGGCGTGTAGGATGTTACATACAGTTTTGGGATCGTATTAGTGCAATATGAGGTAGTGCAAATATGGACAACATTGTGCAAAGTGAGCATAGGCATGAATACAATTTTACATCTGTATGAGGGAGTGTGTTTGCAAGAGTTTCAGGTTTTTGTACGGTGTGTGTTAAGGGTGGTAATGGCTCTAGCGAAGAAACTGTCTCTGAGTCTGTTTGTTTTTGTTTTGTGTGACCTGTAGCGTCTGCCGCAAGGCAGCAGGTCAAAGAGGTGGTGGCCGGGGTGAGAAAAGTCCTTGATGATGTTTTCTGCTCTGCTGAGGTAGCGAGAGCAGGCGATGTCCTCCAGACTGGGTAGAGAGCAACCAACGATTCTCTGGGCTGTGTTGATGACCCTCTGAAGTGTTTTCCTGTCTGCTGCCGTGCACCCAGCATGCCACACCGTAATGCAGAATGTTAGAATGCTCTCCACTGTGGCTTTGTAAAATATGATTTTTCCTGAGCACTCTCAGGAAATGGAGTCGCTGCTGGGTCTTCCCCACCACCGCTCTGGTGTTTGTAGACCAGGAGAGGTCATCGGAGATGTGCACACCCAGGAATTTGAAAGAGTGGACTCTCTCTACACAGTGTCCTTTTATAATGAGCGGTGCTGGGTTCCTGCTTTTCTTCCTGAAGTCCAGTATGAGTTCTTTTGTTTTTGTGGTGTTCAGTATGAGGTGGTTTTTCAAACACCACGTTGTCAGTGACTCCCTCAACCCTGTACGCCAGCTCGTCCCCTTCAGAGATGAGGCCGACCAAGGTAGTATCGTCGGAGTTCTTAACAATTGTGTTCGTGAGGTGGGTCGGTGAGCAGTCGGAGGTGTAGAGGGTGAAAAGCAGGGGGCTCAGTACACATCCTTGGGGGGAGGCAGTGCTCAGTGTTAGGGTGGGAGGGACGTGGTTGCAGAGTTTCACGGACTGTGGGCGGTTTGAAAGGAAGTCCATTATACAGTGACAGATGGGGGAAGAGAGTCCTAGGCGAGGGAGTTTCTCCACCAGGATCTCCGGGATAATGGTATTGAAGGCTGAGCTGAAGTCCAGAAAGAGCATTCTGACGTAGCTCCCCCGGTGGTCCAGGTGTCTCAGCGCGGCCTGAAGTGCTGTGTTTATGGCGTCGAGAGTGGAGCGGTTTGCCCTGTAGGCAAACTTGTTGGGGGTCCAGTGTGGGTGGCAGGAAGTCCTTAGTGTGCTGGGACACCAACCTCTCAAAGCACTTCATGACAGGCCTGTAGTCGTTGGGGCTTTCCACTGCTGACTTCTTGGGGATGAGGATGGGAATGATGGCCGAGGTTTTGAAGCAGGGTGGGACGGTAGCCTGTGACAGGGACTGGTTGAAGAGGGTGGTGAAGACCCCAGCCAGCAGATCGGCACAGTCCCTGCGTACCCTGCCTGGTACTCCATCCGGGCCAGCTGCCTTCCTGGGGTTAACAGTTTTCAGGTCACGCCTTACTTCATGCTCCTGAAGTGTCAGTGTGTTACCACTGGTTGTTGGCGGGTGTGATGTGACTGTTTGTGGCCTTCCAGCTTCAAAGCGAGCAAAGAACTGATTAAGATCCGGGGCTAGTGAAGTATCAGCCCCAACAGTTACCAGGTTGTTGCCTCTGAAGTTTGTGATGTGTTGAAGACCCTGCCACATCCTCCTCGAGTCATTTCCAGCGAAGAGGTGCTCGATCCTCCTCATGTAGGCTGCCTTTGCGTCCTCAATGCCTCTCTTCTGGTCAGCCCTGGCCATGCTGTAAAGAGCCCTGTCTTCAGAACTGAAGGCGGTGTTGCTGTGTTTGAGGAGGGTGCGCACCTCGCTGGACATCCAGGTTTTTTTGTTGTTGTTTTTTTTACTGTGACGTTTTCCATACAGTGTCGAATATAGTACAGCCTGGTGCCCATCCTTCTTTTTGTGTTGGGGTTTTCATGAAACAAATAATACAGGTTTCCAAGGTTACCAGTAGCAGAAGTCGCTAAAAAAAACCATACAAATTATGCTCGGCTAACAGTCGAAGTGGAAAATCTTTTCGAAAACAGGAATCCAATGCGGTTGTTGGAGTGGATTATTCACGCACAGACTTCTTTAAACTAGAACAACGGTAGACTAAAGTTAGGATTCACGGATCCCTTAACCGCATGTGTCGTCGGGGCACCAACGAGGACGCAAATCTGAACAGCCGTAAAAAAACGTTGATGGTCCATGGCCTGTTCTTGGGTTGTGGCATAGTTGGCACCAGTCCATTTCTAATGTTGTCGGTCCAGTTCTTTTTCGGTCTTCCTCTCCTCCTGTCCCCTTGAACTATGCCTTGGAGAATTGTCTTGGTTAGTCCTGATGAAGTTTCCGTATGTGCACAGTTGACAACAGTTATTCCTAGGGTCCAATGTGCCCTCTGATGGCGTTGCGCACTGTTTCGTTTGTCACACTGATTAAGTAGCTGATGCCTAGACGTTTCCTGTAGCATTGCATCTCCAAGGTCCGGATTGTGCTTCCCAGTTTTGCTGTGAAAGTCCATGTCATGCAAGCGTAGAGGAAGATGGAAGTAACAAGCGCTTTGATTTCTTTGCTATGTTCTTGTCAATCCAGATGGGTTTAAGTCTGGCAAGTGTGGGCATGGTCTGAGCTATACTGGCCCTTATTTCCGGTTCTGACCTCTTATGACAGCTCCAAAATATTTAGATTTGGTGACAGGTTCTAGCTCTCTTTGGTTGATGGTGATTTTTGTGTTGATACTAGTTTCAAATCAAGATATTTGTGGTAGCCGTTTATAGGGGGCAAACAGCAGTTGTCTAACAGGCAAGGTGGTAGCGTTGGCAGGTATGGATACATCTGATATATTTACGAGTGAAAATGTAGTGGGTTTTTTCCATTTCCATGAATTTTCTTGATATGATGGATAATTTGAATTATCCTGCTTTCAAAAATTACAAATAGGTGATCTTTGCGTTCCATTAAAGTCTGTTGACTGTATAATTGTAGTCACTTCATAGTCATTTGTGTGGTAGTTTGGGCCATTATTTTATTGCTATGCCATTTAAGAATGCTTGGCAAATTGCCATCAAAGCTTAATGAATAAGTATACATATACAGTGAAGAAAATAAGTATTTGAACACCCTGCTATTTTGCTATTTACCCCACTTATACAGGAGTCTGAAATTTTCATCGTAGGTGCATGTCCACTGTGAGAGAGATAAACTTAAAAGAAAAATCCAGAAAACACAATGCATGATTTTTTTAATGATTTATTTATGTGATATAGCTGCAAATAAGTATTTGAACACCTGAGAAAATGAATGTTAATAGTTGGAACAGTAGCCTTTGTTTGCTATTACAGAGGTCAAATGTTCCTTGAAGTTTTTCACCAGTTTTGAACACACTGCAGGACGCATCTTGGCCCACTCCTCCACACAGATCTTCTTTGAGCTCCCTCCAAAGATTTTCAATTGGGTTCAGGTCTGGGCTATGCTAAAACCTTGATATGCTTCTTGGGAAGCCACTCCTGGGTTTTCCTGGCTGTGTGCTTCGGGTCGTTGTTGTCTTTGAAGACCCAGCCACGATTCATCTTCAATGCTCTGACTGAGAGAAGGAGGTTGTTCCCCAAAATCTCACAAAACACAGTCCCGGTCATCATCTCTTTAATGCAGTGCACTCATCCTGTACCATGTGCAGAAAAACACCCCCAAAAGCACAATCATATGATGCTACCACCCCCATGCTTCACAGTAGGGATGGCGTTCTTCGGATTGTATTCTTCATTTTTCTTCCTCCAACCACACTTAGCGGACTTATGACCAAAATGTTGTATTTTGTCTCATCTGATCACAAAACTCCCATGACTCCTCTGTATCATCCAAATGTTCATATGTAAATTCAAGACGGGCATTGACATGTGCTGGTTTAAGCAGGGGGACCTTTTGTTCCATGCATGATTTCAAATCATGACGTCTTAAAAAATTTTGTATGTGATTTTTTTTTGCTACCCTTTCCCCTTTTTATTTTTTTTGTTTTTTGTATGTGTTTGTCTTGCTGTCGGTCACACCTCTCGAGGGATATGACCTGGATAGATAGATAAAAGACAATAAGGGACATGTTTCTATTTCCTGATCTGTGATTCTGTGACCGACCCTCGACATCTATTTTAAGAGAACACACATTTATCCCGGATATCTGAAGCCGGCTTGACATAGCCGCACCTCTTAATCCCGTCTCAACAAACGTGCAACCGATTGAGCCAAAATACAGGGTTTATATACCTTTTTCATGGTAAACTTTAGGCACTTTTATGGACATTTAAAGGCAATTATTCCTATGTATCCAGGACCATCAAAAAGAAATCCAGCGTGAATCGTGTATTTTGCAGTCGTTAATTTATATGCAATTTACATACCATAAAATTTGGACTATAATGTGCACCTGATTAAAAGCGGCACCCAATACATTTTTAGAGGAAAAAACATTTTGTTCATACATAACCGCACTTGAAAACAAGCCGCATGTGTCAACATTTAAACATGATATATTTACAAAAAAGACGGCACACAGAAGAGTATTAATAATAATAATTAATAATTAATTTTTTGATGAACACATATGTGTCTGTATGATGTCAAGACTCACTGAAATACGTCATGACGCATATCATTGAAAAGTTTAAATCCTTGCGATTTAAGATATGATGATGACCATTACAAAATATACTTGTCAGAGAAACATCCTGATCAGTCAGAAACAAGATACCCGATAGCTATGAAGCCGAGGTAACTAACCAATACTTCCCCTGTCCGTCTCCAACTTATTTCAATGTCCGCAAAAAGTGGCTCTGTTACATCAAGGAAAATCCATAGAATCAAACTATGCAAAATATTTACTCCAAAACACACGATAATGCAGACAGATGAATAGGAATCCCCCGCAAACATTTTTGCTTTGTTGGATCTTGCTTCCTGTAATCTGTTCCTTTCGCTACATTTTTTCCCAAATAAATACAATCGTAAAATTATTCCCAATATGGAAGTTAGCGCTCCCTTTTCGATTGACACCTATTGAATGATGACGGTCTGTTCATGTTAGTTTTGTTCATGCACAAAGCGTGAAGTCACATTAAACTTGCATCTTCCTCGACACATATATTCCACCTATCTCACTCTTACCTTTACTGCTTGGGTGCACCTAGCAGCTGTTTGAAAAAAATGCATAAATTAGTTGCATCATTGCAAAAGACACAGTTCTTAATTCTGCGTGTGCATTTATCAAGATATTTTAAAACTTGAGAAATACGCAAATATAATTTTGGATCTAAACGTTATGACATTTGAATGGTGCTTTTAAAATCACTGAAGACCTTCCAAAGGACTTTACAAGGTGTTGTACTTTTCAAGTGTAGTATGCACTTTCCCTATTGGGTTCAATCCTTAGCAGGCGATGACTGTACATAGGTCAATGCCATACAAACTAATGCCAGCTCCCGTTAATCACAAGGGAAGAAGAAATACAAATGAAAACGAAGCCACCAGCGAGCAATGTCGGCATAATTTTAAAGCTTACTTGTTGAGAAACATGGCAACAATGTCAATCATTTACACGCATTTCACTCAAAATGCAAGCACTTGAAATAAAAACATTAAAATTCAAGAATTTTCATGGATTTCCAACAACTGTACAAGAACACACCGGTCGGACCAGGTCAAGCTGCTCTTTTTCAGTTAGCCTGAATTTTTTTATTCCATTTTTTTCCATTCTGTTGTTTTCTACCAGGTTTTGGCATAACAAAAAGTCAAGAAAGTTTGGATGTTTATGAAGCATTTGTTAAAATGACAACAAAAATGGCAAAACGTGAGTGACCACACACAGACTCTAAAATTTCTTCTGTCTTTCATTGATCTCACTAACATGAAACAACAGGAAAAAATGCTGCTCTTGATGCGCGTTGAACGTGTGCACGTCCCCCATCCATCATCTCAGTGCTGTCCAATCAATAACTTTAATGGATCAGCAACTGTGTATCTGATCGTGAGTTTGTTGGTTAGAAGTGAAAATATAACCTTCACTATTTATTTCCCCACTGCCTTACCTTGCATCTTGTTCACAGGCACATTAACACACACATGAAAAATATTGTGAGATAAAGCCTGTAAGCCTAATTGAGGTGAAATAGATATGACAAGCATAAGCAAAATTAAAATTCAAATGAAAAAGAGGGGAAACAACAAGCAGTGTTGTGTACCGTCCTTTGAAAAAGTAATTAGTTATAGTTACTCACTACTTCTCCCAAAAACGGAGTTAGTAACTGAATTAATCTATAGTAAAAGTAACTAGTTAATAGGAAAACTAACTATTTCTGTTACAGTGAAACCTCGGTTCTCGACCATAATCCGTTCCAGAACCCTGTTCGAAAACCGATTTGGTCGATCACCGAAAATCGTTTTTGCCATTAAAAGTAATGTAAAATAATTTTAATCCGTTCCAAATCCTTGAAGGCTTACCATGAACGTAAACATGAAGCTAACCCAGGCTAATCTTACGTTCGCGTTAGCGTAATCTTCCGTACGAAAGATTACGCTAACACGAACTGAACTATTTCAAGCCTTTTATTATTTTAATATTGCTGAATTTGGCTTACAGCTTAAGAAAACTCAAAAATCCTATCTCAAAATATTAGAATATCATGAAAAAGTATACAAGTAGGCTATTCAACTAATCACCTGAATCATCTAATTAACTCGAAACACCTTGCGAGGGTTTCCTGAGCCTTAAAAACACTCAGCTTGGTTCAGTAAACTAAATCACTGCTGATCTGACTGCTGTCCAGAGGACCATCATTGATACCCTCCATCAGGAGGGTAAGACACAAAAATAAATTTCTCAAAGAGCAGGCTGTTCACAGAGTGCAGTTTCAAAGCATATCCACAAAAAGTCTGTTGGAAGGGAAAAATGTGGCCGGAAACGCTGCACAACTAAGAGAGATGACCGCAGCCTTAACAAAATTGTGAAGAAGAGCCGCTTCCAGAATTTGTGGGAGCTTCAAAGACAGTGGGCTGAAGCTGGAGTCCAGGTATCAAAAGCCACAGTTCACAGACGTGTCCGGGAAATGGGCTACAATAGCCGTATTCCCATGGTCAAGCCACTTCTGAACTCAAGACAACGGAAGAAGCGTCTGACTTGGTCTATGGAGAAGAAGCACTGGACAGTTGCAGAGTGGTCCAAAGTCCTTTTTTCAGACGAAAGCAAGTTTTGCATTTCATTTGGAAGTCAAGGCGCCAGAGTCTGGAGAAAGGCTGGAGAAGAGCAAAATCCAAGTTGCTTGAAATCCAGTGTGAAGTTCCCACAGTCAGCAATGGTTTGGGGAGCCATGTCAGCTGCTGGTGTTGGTCCACTGTGTTTCATCAAGTCCAGAGTAAATGCAACTGTGTACCAAGAGATTTTAGAGCACTACATGCTTCCATCTGCTGAAAAGCTCTATGGAGATGAGGATTTCATTTTCCAGCATGATCTGGCACCTGCCCACAGTGCCAAAACCACCAGTAACTGGTGCACTGACCATGGCATCACTGTCCTTGATTGGCCTGCTAACTCCCCTGACCTGAACCCCATCGAGAATTTGTGGGGTATAGTTAAGAAGAAGATAAAAGACACCAGACCTAAAAATGCAAATGAGCTGAAGGCCGCTATCGAAGCATCCTGGGCATCAATAACACCTCAGCAATGCCACAGGCTGATTGCCTCCATGCCACGCCGGATTGATGCAGTAATCCGTGCAAAAGGATTCCCAACCAAGTACTGAGTGCATCAATGGACATTTTCAAATGTTTGATTTAGTTTTGCTGTTATAAAATTATTTTTTTTACTTGGTCTGAGGAAGTATTCTAATATTTTGAGATAGGATTTTTGAGTTTTTTTCAGCTTTAAGCCAAAATCAGCAATATTCAAATAATAAAAGGCTTGAAATAGTTCAGTTGATGTGTAATGAATCCAGAATGTATGACATTTTTGTTTTTTTTATTTGCATTACAGAAAATAAAGAAGTTTATCACAATATTCTAATTTTCTGAGACAGTCCAGTATATCTCATCTCATCAGCCGTACCGCTTATCCTCATTAGGGTCGCGGCGGGGGCTGGAGCCCATCCCAGCCATCTCCGGGCAGTGGGCAGGGGACACCCTGAACTGGTTGCCAGCCAATCGCAGGGCACACAGGGACAGACAACTCATTCGCTCATTAACACCTAGGGACAATTTGGACCGGCCAATTCACCTGAAATGCATGTTTTTGGAACGTGGGAGGAAACCGGAGTGCCCGGAGGAAACCCACGCAAGCACGGGGAGAACATACTGTACAAACTCCGCACAGGAAGTCTGGAGCTGGATTTGAACCCACGACAGGTTCCCATGACATGAACTGTGCCGCACAAGCGCTAACCACTGCGCCGCCGTGCTGCCCATTATATATATATATATATATATATATATATATATATATATATATATATATATATATATATATATATATATATATATATATATATATATATATATATATATATATATATATATATATATATATATATATATATATATACAGTCTTACCATTTTAACTCACGCAGTAATAATGTTGTTCGTGGTTTCTAGGATTATACATACAATACATTATACCTTTCAAATTGGATCCGGTTGTGTTTTTTTGCACTGCTGACTTTGTTTTCAAAATTGTGTGTAATTTAAGGTATTTTAGTTGTTGTCATTTTTATATATTATTTGTATTTTTGCTACATTTCAGCTTTTAGTTAATCTGTTATTGACTCTCTTGAGTTTAGCTCTGATGTTAAGCAAAGTATTCAATTTTTCTTTGTGTTAAAGGTTATTTTACATTTGTATTGATTACACTATTTGCACTTTCTGACATTATTTTTTAAATATTGTCCAGTGAAAGTTATATTAGTTGTCTTGTTGATATTCTTATACAGTATTGTGTTTTTTTCAATTACATGGCAGCTTTTGGTTTGACTCTTTACTTTGGTTCTGAAACCGATGTAAAAGAAATATCTATATTTTCATAATGCTAAAGTTTGCATTGTAGTTCTTAAAATAAAAGTTAAAACACTATAGTTGCGTGTATCGTAATTATAAACTCAAACAAGAGGGGTCAATTATTCAATTATCATGACATTTCCAAATAAAACGTATCAATGTCCACTTGCTATCGACCGATACTACCTTATGTTTACTTGGCTCAGATCTACACCAAAATGCCCAGTCTTGTCCACTCCTAGTCACCTGTGCATCGCAAGTTGCATTTAAGTGAAGTCATGGGATAGACAAAATGGTACGCTTAAAAAAAAGTCAATACAAATGTTTTATCTATTCCAAGCTATTTATGTCTTTGCAGCTGGGTAATGAATTGTTATCTTCAGCAGACAGACAATCCTGCACAGAGGGACGATCACCATCCAACAACGCAGACTGGAACTGAGTGCACAGACAGCAAGGCCCAACCCAAAAGACTTCACGTCTCTAACATCCCGTTCAGGTTCAGAGACCCAGACCTCAGGCAAATGTTTGGAGTGAGTATAATAGACTACATCAAAATAAAACACAGGGAAGGTTTATTTATCCAATAGTTTTTCTATCCTAGACACATATCCTATTAAATTGATAGTTGTGTGTAGAAAAGAGATATACAGTACCTTCGTCACACTGACTTTTATTTTAATCTTATTTATAACAGAATTTTGGCAAAATCTTGGATGTGGAAATCATCTTCAACGAACGTGGTTCAAAGGTCTGTATTTTTCTTTAATTAGTTATTCATTCTTTTATTGCTGAAATTGGCTTTGCTTGTGTAATGAAATGTAATGCTTGTTTAAAAAATCCAAAAGACCTAAAATGCCCAACTAAAAATGAACCAAATCTAAAAAAGAATTGAAAAAGATTCATACAATATTTTGAGGGTTAAATACGTTATAATATGAACCATAATATTAACAACAATAAAAATGATAATAAGATTAATTAAAAAATTATCATAAAATAATCACTTTTTCTTGGTGGGGAGATTTAGTGTCTCAATTGTCCTATTTCCTATGAGTTAGCTCAGATTTTTGGGGAAGATGCTCATCTGAGGGTGTGTTGTGGGGGACTGTTTCGGAAGGTCCTAAATCCCCCCTAAGAAAGTTCTTAAATTCCACGAGAGGTAAAATGACATAAGATTGATGTTCCATGATAACCCTAACCCTAACCCATGGTCAAAACTTGGAACTTTAAGGTGGCTGGTTCCTGTCTTGACCGCAACCCCTTAACCTATGGGCGGACACTGGTGGTAAGCCCTGTACTCAGGCTGATGGAAGAGTCCTAAGAGGCCTTTTTTCAGCAGCTGACAGGTACCGGCTGGCCAACTGGAACAATAATTCGGTGGTCACTGAGGCAGAATTTGGGTATGAGAGGTTCGTGAGAGGGACTCTCAGGAAGTCGAATCTCTGATTCAGGAGAAGCAGTGTGGTTTTCATCCTGACCTTGGAAAACTGGATACCCTCTACACCGTTTACAGTGTCCTTGTAAGTGCATGGGAGTTTCTTCATCAAATCTAAATGAGTGTTGTGGACTTGGAGAATGCATTTAACAGTGTTCCTTGGGGAAAACTGAAAGAGATGATCCGGCAGTATGGTGTACAAGACAGTCCGATCCGGACTGTTCAGTTCCTGTATTATGAATGTCACATCCCCTTTGCTGGTAGTAAGTCAGATTTTATTTCAAGTAAGGTATTGACTACACCAAGGCTCTGTCTAAAACCTTTAGAGACGGAATTTTGGTGGGCGGCCGAGGCATTGTAGGCTTCCGTTTTGGTGGCCTCAACATTTAATCTCTGCTTTTTGCAGATAGTGTGGTGCTGTTGGCTTTCTAAAACTCTTACAGGATAACTTTAGAGCTGAGAGTAAAGCAGCTGCATTTCCAAATCTGAGATTATGGTTCTCATCTGGAAACGGGTTACATGCTTACTCGGGGTGGGGGAAGAGATCCTGTGCCATGTGGAGGAGTTCAAGTATCTAGGGATCTTGTTCATTAATGAGTGAAAGATAGAGCGGCAGATCAAAAAATGGATCGGTTACGAGCCTGCCTTCTTGCGGACCCTGTAACGGCTTCTTTATGGTGAAGAAGACTAGCCGAAAGGCAAAGCTCTCAATTTACTACGTTCCTACCCTCACGTGAGTCGTGACCGGAAATACAAGATCCCTTACACGAATAGCTGAAATTTAGTTTCCTGGGCTAACTGGGAATGAACAATTAAAACCGGCCAAAACACAAACCTTGCCGGGAATAAACCAATGGACCTGGCAATTGGCCGACTAGCTGGCCAGACAACAATAAGTGCAGCTAACGGGGGCTAAGCCTTTGGCAGCCATGACCGTAACGGGGAGCTAGCCGGACAATATTATACCGACTAAAACATACGTGGCAAAAATACAAACGAAAAGCCACAATGGTCTACGTAAAAGGAGGTGCAGGAGAAGAAGGAATGCACGCTGTAACAGTGGCCCGTAAACGTACCCCACACAGCTTTGAGAGGTGTGCATCGCCGATAAAAGAGTCACAAGGCTTCCAGCGACAGGATAAACCAAAGTCCAAATTTCTGCAAGCAGAAGTGAGCTGTATGGAATCGCTGTTCACTACAACCACAGTCTGTTTTGGAGTTGCTTCTTATGTTGTGTTAACGAGATCCGCCATGTTGAAAGTGATGTGATCCTACGATGACGTTATAGCCCTAGAAGAAAAGAGCTATATCAGTTAGCTTTGAGACAAAATTTCTCGAGTCCCCACGGCTTGTGGAATATTTTGCGACATATGTCAAGTCAAGTCAAGTCATTTTTATTTGTATAGCCCTTAATCACAATTAGTCTCTAAGGGCTTCACAAGTTATTACATATAAGAGGTTTAGGTTATTCGTATGCTATAGAGTAAAAGTGAGTTTTAAGCTTAGCTTAACATATCTGCATAATTGTGGGGAGGAAGATTACACGTACTGTGCCTATTTGGAAGAAATATGGTGTTTGTGAATACCTTTAAAGATAAACTTATTAATGTAGAACTAAAGTTGGGTATTGATTAGGTTATTTTGTTTCCCAAATAGAGTGTAGGTGTTTGAAGGTAATTAAATATTTCCTCACTCGATTACATTAACAACGTGAAGAGTCAAGAGTAATCAATAGGGCAAGATTGAAATATTGTCCTTGGATTAATCGTGTCTGGTACATGCTTTGAAAACTCTCGTGTTAGTTTAGCATATGTGCAATAGGCCCACACAATGTTTTTTTATTCGATTTCTCACACTCAATACTAACATCTGATTTTTACATATTAGTTGATAGTGCTTTAGATGCTTAACATATTTACTGACTAGTTTGCTTTTTTAACAAATGTTCATTGTTTAAACAAGCAGATATTTGAAAAACGATTACTTGGTGTTTTCAACCATTTTCCATTCAGGGTTTTGGATTCGTAACATTTGAACAAAGTATGGATGCAGACAGAGCCAGGGAGAAATTACACGGAAGTGTGGTGGAAGGCCGTAAAATCGAGGTATGCTAGTTTAAATCTTTCATTGTGTTGATCTCTTTTCATCCTTTTGATCCCCAATTAATGTGTGCAAGTGAGCACTTGTGCGAGTGTCTGTAGGTAGACCCGAACACCCTTTCTTATCTCTCCGGTGAAATGGCATTCAAAAGTCATCCAAGGTCTTAGTTCTTTTATGTGCTTGCAGTTTTCTTAAAACAAATCACATAGTATAGTAGCAATGCCTTTTTTCAGTAAAATATTTAAAAAACATTAGTCCTGATTTATGCCCTAATAAACCCCCAAGAGATTTATGTAAGTGAAAGGCATTGGATTTCCAGTTGCCAAAGTGTCGCAAAGAAAAAAAACAATATTAACTTTCAACCACTTCTTCTGGCTATCATCGCATGGAAAATACCTAAAAGACCGAAATTTTGAGCAAGATCATGTTTTCATAAAAACTAGATGGCTTTTTAGGAACCAAAATGTAGGGTGTGTCAAAAAATTGACACCCTTTGAAATGTAAATCTCACAGAAAGTACACAATAAGGGTAAATGGAATACAAAAGTATAATGTTAAAGATCATGAGACTTATTCTTCCAAATCTGAATAAGATATTCAAAATCAGGAAGATTTTCTTAGAGATTGCAGAAATATTTAATATGCGCTGCACGAGGGTAATCCAGCTTCGGCCAAACACGCTAAAACGTTTCTTGAGTAACAGTCTCCAGCAGATCACTTTATTTTTCATTTATATACAAATTAGCTGCTTCTAAGTTACTCACAATAGTTAATAAAATATTATCATATATTATATATTATAATATTCAAAGGATAATACATTTTATAAACACCCTGTATCATCTGGTTTCAAAATGATCAAATTTTAAAATGTATTGAAGTAATATTAGAAATGTTCTGGAGGTGGTAGTTTACTATGGGATGTTGGCAAACTACGGTCTGGGAGCCACATACACCATATAAGCCCGTCATGCTTTTTAATCGAGTCTGTGATAATAAAGTGATACTATTTATATTATGGCACAAAAAAAGACTTAATATAAAAGGTTCGATTTGGTGACACTCTTGTTCACTGTTTCCCTTCACGTGTATACTGAAAGCATATTATTTGACTAAGTGCTTAAAATGGACATAATATACTGCCTTGCTTTAATTCTGAGTGTTTCAAAACTATTTTCATAAAGTGCTCTATTTATGGACAAAAAAAGATGGTCATCTTACATGTACATTTCTGCATGATTATTTATTCACAAATTGTCGCTGGTGTTCGTAAAACGTATGTCATTTTTTTGTCACTTCTTAATGTTTTGCCTGAATGGGATGTTAACAGCGACAAAACACAACAATGCCTTCAAATTATTTAAAAAAAATGAATCCTTTTGTAGGGCTGAGGTAACGTAATGTATTACGGGCCACCAACATATTTAAATCTAACAGCTATTTTAACCAATTCGTGTGAAGGGCTACCTGTTTGATATGCATTGTTGTAAGATATCAACTTATCATGGTGTTGCTATGTTATAGCTAGGTTGTGAGTGGTAGTAGTAGTAGAATTAAAATAGGCTTACACAACCACAAAAACATCATGCCAGTTAGAAATCGAACCTAGATAACCACAGAACCCATTACTGGTGAACTATTTTCAGAACGCCCACTGGCTAGTGAGGTGTTTTCTTGGGGGCTACCCCTGGTATGGATACAAAAAACAGACAATCTTTTTTGTCTCTTGGCCCTTTTGCCATATTTTGAACCCAAAGTGGCCCTCCACTTGAAAGGTTATTTTTGCACCATCTACAAAATTTAAAAAAGAATGGTTTCTTTTCACGTATGTGTGTCTCAAACGGTGTTGATTCGTAGAAAATATTTTGTTTATTATCTTTAAGTTTGAAGCCTGAAATATGGCAATATGTTAACAAGTTCGAGGGGAGCCGATACTCTTGCAAGACACTGTAACTTGAATAAAGGACTAAAATCCTGAATATATTACAAATGCCCCTACCTTTGCAATTGTATGCATGTATTTTTGCTAACAAGTACCGTAAATTCCAGACTAAAAGCCGCTACTTTTTTCCCCAAACGTTCAACCCCGCGGCTTATTCAGTGATGCGGCCAATTTACCGTAAATTCCGAACTATAGAGCGCACCTGATTATAAGCCGCACCCACCACATTTCGGGACGAAAATCGATTTTGTACATACACAAACCGCACCTGTATATTAGCCGCATGCGCTCACATTGAGAAAATGCAACACAAACACAAAATTAACCCATACCCGACACAGTCCAAAATTCAGAGCCGAGTGTACGGAAAATGATAACGGTACTTAAAGTTTGATGCAGACCTGCAGAGTCTGGGTGCCCGTTCAAAGTAATCCAAGAAAAAAAGTGTGTATTTCCAAAGGTAAGGGTGGGAAAAATATATATCCACTATTGTCGCCCGCGTCCACAAACACGTCTCACCTTTACACCACTTCCCGTCAGCCCGCGTTTGCCCCGCCCCTTCTTTCTCATTTGCTCATGCAAAACATATCAGAATAAGTTTCTAAAATAAATACATTACAAAAATATACAGTTGCAAATACATATTATACATGGTTACACATATTTACAAAGAAAGACGGTACACCGAGAAAGTTTTCAAAGCTTTAATAATAATATTATAACTTTCCTCACAAACTGTGCCTGAGAAGGGTAGCAAAACGCTACTAGAAACACGCTCGCGACGCAGTGGACGGGTCTGTAAAAAAAACATACCGTACATGTAGAAACCAAGGTAAACCGTCCTCATCTTCCTCCTTATAACTGACGTCATCATAGTCATCTTCCTTCAGGATGGGAAAGAGACTTTGTCATATAGACGTCGTCCCACGCTCCCTTATTCATAAACACTCTATCAACACGCTCGCAAAGTAAAGTTTACGTGCAGTAGCTCTGTTTCCTTTATCGGACTCGATTGCGTTTAGCTTGAAAGTTGCGTCGTGTGCCTTTCTTTTTGTAATTTGCATGAAGAGGATATGTCTACGCTAATTTAATTAATGCACAAGCTAAGCAGTCTTCCTCAGCGGCCGTCAGAAAAATTACATAAATTGGACGCATCACTGAATAAGCCGCAGGGTTGAAAGTTTGGGGAAAAAAGTAGCGGCTTATAGTCCGGAATTTACGGTATGTAATTTTTCTAACGGCCGCCAGCGGCGCTTGAGTACAAAAGATAAGATTTAGACCGGTGGAATATATGCGCCGAGGAAGACTGCAACTTCTTGGCTTGTGCATACAGTGGAACCTCGGTTCTTGACCATAATCCGTTCCAGAACCCTGTTTGAAAACCGATTTGTTCGATCACCGAAATCGTATTTCCCATTAAAAATAATGTAAATCGTTTTAATCCGTTCAGACACTCTGAATGTTTACCTTGAATGTTTAACATAAACATAAAGATAACCCAGGCTAATCGTACGTTCGCGTTATCGTAATCTTCCATACGAAAGATTACGCTGACATGAACGTGTAAAAATAAAAAAATCAGGTAATTTACAAGTCATTTAGCACCCGGGTCTCCACAACAAGTGATGAGCGGTTCATTGGAAAGGGGGCTCCGTTCCAACACCCAGAATGTTTACCTTGAATGTTTAACGTAAACATAAAGCTAATCCAGACTAATCGTTCGTTCGGGTTATGTAATCTTCCGTACGATAGATTACGCTAAAATGAACGTGTAAAAATAAAAATAAAAAAGGGCTAAAACACTTCGTACACCTATATTAAAAGCGAAAGCAAAACTAAGCACGTTATATTATTATTATTAAAGCTTTGAAAACTCTCTCGGTGTACCGTCTTTCTTTGTAAATATGTGTAACCATGTATAATATGTATTTGCAACTGTATATTTTTGTAATGTATTTATTTCAGACACTTATTCTGATATGTTTTGCACGGGCGAGTAAAAAAGAAGGGGCGAAAAAAACGCGGGCTGGCGGTAAGGTGAGTGTTTGTGGACGCGGCGGACAATAGTGGATATATATTCTTCCCACCCTTACCTTTGGAAATATACACTTTTTTCCTTGGATTACTTTCAACGGGACCCAGACTATGCAGGTCTGCATCAAACCTTAAGTACCAGTATCATTTTCCGATCATTTTGCCGGCTAGGATTTATGGACTGTGTACTTTTATGAAGGACATTGCTGTTAAATTGTCGAGAAAAAAATGTTCAAACCTGACTTTGTTTATTTGCTGTTAATAGTGTCAATAAAATTGTTCAAACCCAAAAAAAAAAAATCAGTTTCCATCGCGGGACTTGGGTTAATTTTGTGTTTGTGTTACATTTTTTTGAATGTGGGTGTGTGCGGCTTACAGGTGCGGCTAATGTAAGTACAAAAACGGTTTTCCTCTTAAAATGTGGTGGGTGCGGCTTATAATCAGGTGCGCTCTATAGTCCGGAATTGTGTGATTTTGCAGGCAAAACACATGTGGCAAATGTAAACATATGTTTTGTTCACAGCCAAATTTAGCCTTAGGGCAGTCGTGAAAGGCCAGGAGCTGACAAGCATTGCACTTAATGCTTCATTTTTCATGCATAGCATGGTTTATAGTCCGGAATCTTAACGATACAGGGACAAATTACACTCTACATTCAATGTTGATTGTTGTGCAGGTGTAACCACATTTTACTACTGGGTTGTCGACAAAGATTACTTTATTCACAGTCCATCCAAGCAGCTCAATGTGTCTGAAAATTGAATATTTTAAAAATGTGTCAATTTTTTGACGTTACGTCCTCAAAGTGTAACCATATAATTTTCAAAGTAGGATTACTAACATGTGAGCAGTGGTAGAGATTGACCACAGTTGCTCATACTTAACCTGCGTGTAAACATGCTTACTACCTGTAATAGACTAAATCTGTGAAGTTGAAACAGTTATTTGTTTGAATTATTCCATCATTAAATACTGTATAAAACATCGAAATTAAAGAACACATTATTTTTACAGGTCCATGTATGAATTTAGTACATTTAATTATTATATACTATGATTGTAAACATGTATTTATGACCACAAATGTATCTGTTCAAAACTGTTTAGCCAATACGAATGCAGAACGCGTTGCATATGAAAATCTGTGAAGCAGCCAGTGTCAGAATCAGAACAGAAGGTAGACCCAAACGTGTAATGTTTCACACCAAGCTTTATTGCGGAAGCGGAGAGGTCAGGCGAGGGAAAACAAACGCCAGTGATTCGGTGATTGCTGGGCAGGAAAAGCAGGAAGCCCACTAGATCGTAGCGTGGTTGGTGGACAGAAATAAGTCGCGAAGCAGGGACGGGAGATCAGAGGTTGGTCAGTGGACGGAAACAAGTCGGGCAGCCAGGACGGGAGATCGGAGCGTGGCAAGAGAGCGGAAACAAGTCGGGAAGCCGGGACGGGAGATCGGAGCATGGTCGGAGGGAGGAATAAAGTCAGGTAGACAGAGACGATTGGGAAGCCAGGGGCAGATGAGCTGGACAGGACCGGACAAACGGGAGCCAGTGTAAAAAATTGCTTGCCTTGCAAGTGCGGAGGTTCGCTGACGGACTGACCAGGAATGAATGAGAGTACTGCGCTTAAAAAAAGGGGAACCAATCAGAAAACGAGCAGCAGCTGATGCCAAATGAGCGGGCACAGGTGAGGGCAATGGGCAAACCATGACGTCCGGTGAGCTCTCCCTTTTGACGGGCAGGATTATACCCGGTGTCCTTGCCCGTACAGCGGGTACAGACAAAGCCAGTACAGACATCGCTGGTGTTCCGCCACCGACAGGGATGCACGGCCCACCTCCATAGCCTCTGGTGGATCTTGTTGGATCGAGGGTGGTGGCAGGAATGCAGAAGTTGTGCCAATCCCTTCGGGCGAGCAGGGAACTGGATGAATCTGGCGACCTCTCTCACGGCGTTGCCCCTGGACCCGACGATCGGCGTTGGAGAGTGCCTAAGGGGGGGGTTCTGTCATGATTGCTTACTGCACTCGCCTGTGCCCGCTTGTTTGGCCCAGCTGCTGCTGGTTGTATGGTTGGGTGCCCTCCTGTTTGTGCCCGGTGCTCCGGTCGCTCCTTGTCGGTCCGTCAGCGAACCTCTGCATACACAAGGCAAGAATTTTGACTGTGGCTCCCGTCGGTCCCGTCTTCATCCGTATCCTACTCGTCTGTTCCTGATTTCCCGTTTGTCTCCGTCTATCGACCCATTTTGTCCATTTGACCACGCTCCGATCTCCCGCCCCGGGAAATCCACTTCTGCGTTCCAACACGCTCCAATTCTGTGAGCTGCTTGCTTCCCCCGTCCAATGAGCACCTGGCGTTTCTTTCCTCAATATCCTAATAAACTTTTGAGTGAAACGTTAAGCGTCTGGGTCTACCATTTGTCCTGGTCCTGACAGCGGGTCATTTATTAGCTCCCCTTTGGGAATTTTTACTCATTCTTGTGATTATTCTACCCCAAAAGGTTGGCTCTTGTGTGCAGTTCAAGATTGAGGAGGGTTATTGTTGGTCTTGAACTGTATGTCTTCCAGTATCTAAAAATTAAATATTCACAAGATAAAAGTGGAAGTGAACTACAAGGATTTAAGAACACTATTATAGTTTTTCTGACTTCACATTGTATTCAAAGTTTATTCAGCCAATGCAGTAAACATCATATCTGTACGAAAATGTATTAAAATATGTAAAGTACACGCGAAAGTTCCCTGGTTTGAGACCGGGTGAAAACATTTTTTGGCCTGGACAGGTATGGGCCCCACCAGGCTGTACTTGCCCAAGACACAACACAGAAAATGGTGCCCCTACGACCCCTGTGGTTAACAGACACCACTGTACATTACTTGCGATCAATTTGGTTCTTGATTGGAGTGCCCAAAAACCACCCTCTGCTCTTGTATTTTACAAAACATGCCTGCCGAAAACACGAAAGCATCCGGCAGATAGCAGCCTCTACACTAAGACTGGCCAATGTATTACCGTACCCCTTGTTCTGTCACACAGCTGTTGAGAACTTTACCTCACCAGATTTTATTTTATTCAAATCAGTTTAAATAAAACATGGATCATTTTTTTTGTATACGCATTATGTGCCACTTGCGGTTGCAAACGTCAAATTTAATTTCTAATCAGCCTAGAAGTGGATAAATGGAATAAGCCCAGGCAAAAAAAAAATAGAATTCAGTTAATTTATAAACATCTAGGTTTATATCAGTGGCGCGCTATGAGGACCTGCAAAGCCTTTGCTACTGGCCTAAAAATAGTGAAGTTAGTAACATTTCATCCATCAATACTTAAATAAATAAATTAAGCTTCTGTCATCCTTCCATTCCTTCTCCCCTGGTTGTGTTGCTTCCAGATATGTACTTACATGTTATATCATTTAACCAATCACAATTTAGCTATTACTTGTTGATAGGCTCAAAAATCTATCCGGAGGCCTTCAAATAAAAATCTTGAAATCCTGGTGCGGTAATCAGTCTTCAAGAAAGCTAATCAGATCCAGAGTTGGCATCTACAGGGCCTTAAGAAACCTCACCAGTTTTACAAACCATCATTGGCTAGGGGGAAGTAATGCACTAAAGAGATTGAGCCAAAAGCTGTTAAACTTGACGGCACTGTGCAAAGAAATAGTGTTAAATTAAGAGCATAATGTCAGAAAACTATGAAGCGAGCAAGCCTTTCACAAGCGGGAAAAAGTTTTGTCCATTACTTTTAGTAGATCTTAAGCCCAAGCCCAAAACTGACCTGATCCCAATTTCGAGCCGGGTCGGTACGTTGTGGTCGGGCCGAGCTTCTCTCTCGCTGACGTTTTTTTTCTTGTTCATTTCTTGTTGTTCCTCTTTGTCTCTGTTAATACACTCTTCTTTAAATTTTGTTACAAAAGACAGGCTTTAGGTGTCAAGAGGCACAGGGCCATTTGCATAACCCCCCCACTGTCCCCTCTCGTGCAGTCCAGTTTGCTTGGTCCCTGAGCGGACCTCGCTCGGTAGCTTCCAGCACCATCGGACCTAGAGTAACGGGCGCACCGCAGGGGCCGGGTTGGTTAAAGACACCTCTCCACCCAAGTCCTCACATATAAAATAAGAATTTTCACTTCCATGAGCTGGCTCATAGAGCCAAATCATCCGTGAATGACACATCACCAATTCAGACTGAGGTTGAAGGCCTCGGTGTAAAACCCATGGCCTGCCACTGCTTATTATTGATAATGTTTGTTTCCGGTCGCAACTGACTACAGAAGTGAGTTGAAACAGAAAAATTATCCTAAAATAAAATAATTGAAAGAGCCGAGTTTGTACAGTGGAATGATTGTAACGTTTTCTTAGCGATGAACGCGATGATGTTTACTCCTTTCTCATCCCCTCCTTCCCCCACGATCCCTCCAATGGTAGCTTTTTAAGGGCCCCATCCAACAAAGTTACCACGGTAACAGTACACAAACAAGTGGGCAGGGCCAAAAGGTTTGGGAATGGTAAGTGTGGGCGAGCAAGCCGTTCTGCCAGCATTTACTCTCTCTCCTTCTCTTTTGAACCTTTGCAACACTAAATATCACGTGAATTTCTTTTTGAATTTTGGTTGGGTTGATGCCGTAGATTTTCCTCAGTGACCACTACATGTCCATTCACTAAGTGTTTCCCGGAATTGCGTGTATAAACAATGCTGACTGAGACATGATTCATTTGCACATTCATTAGAGACTGTTGAAAGAGAATTCGCTAATTTTGCTTTAAAGATATTGCACCTGCATTTTAGTTTTCCTTGTTAACTTTTATTTACATTTTAGAATGAGTTGAATGGTTGATTTATTGACTTGATTGCAGTACCTACAAGTGTGTGTTGGGGTGTGATTTTTCGTGAAACTGGTAAAGCTGTTGTCCAAGTTTTAATGCATTTCAGCACTTTCATCACAATTACAGTAATCGCTCAGTTATTGCGGTTAATGGAGAATAGAATCCCCCCACCCGCAAATCGTCAAAGTAGAGACTCCCCTTCATAAGAGCCTCCAAGGGTCTTTACCGACTGAGTGTATATGACTGTTACAAAATAACAACTATAGATCTACAAATAAAAACAAAGAACACAGAACTGCAGTTGAATGAAGGGTCGTTATTGTCATTATACAAAATTACAACTAAATTGGAGGGCTTTCAGTGTAATCGATTTCGACTGCGTCTGGCTAGCTGCACGCTAGCAACAGAAAACTTTGATACGAACAAGGTCTCTGTGATGATTGAAAGTGCCCATAGAGAGTCACGAGTGTAGCGTATACCCACATGGTGTAGCTCCAGGTCATCTGTTTAGGTAATGGAAATGTTGTCAGTTAGATACAAGCTACTATTTTACAATTGTTACAGAGCCAAGCTACAGTAGGCAGAACCTGCAGCCGAAATATTGCTTTCACTTTGATGCTTTCACAGCACCTTCCCAAACGCAAGAACAATCCACGGAGCATCCGCTGCTGATTACTATTTCTTTGCGCTCTTTTGACTTTCCTCAGAGTCCGATTTAATTGATTAATTAATTTTCAGTGTAACGAGATGCTAAAACACCAACTGTCACAGTGGTTCAGTTTGATTTGGGTGCACCTATTGACTTGTGTACCCGCCCAGCTCTTTGACCGACAAAACAGCCTATCGTGGTCACGGCACGCAGACAGTTAAATTAAAGACAGTTCAATTCAGAATGTGCGAAGCAGTGAAACAGCGATAAGTAAAGGGCAAAGTTGCGAGGGATTACTGTACATCATTTTCCAAGATTTTCTGAATGCTGCATAATGCTTTCTGCATATTTACTTCCAACTCACCCTAATGACATTTCTTGTGTAACTTATTTTCCCTACTGTTCTCTGCATGCCTTTGTGTTACAGAAACATATTAAGTCAAGTTGCCCATACGCATCTGATTTTTTCCTATATGTTTTTCACTGTGTAGTGCATGTTGACATTTATAGAAAATATGCAAATGGGAGGAACAGTGATTACTCTGGATGTTTTTTTTCAGTGTTTCTGAATGCAATCGTGAAAATACAAATAAATGTCATGAATGTTTGACATGCTACTGTGTGCTGCCCCCATTTTGAAATTTTACTTTTATGTAACACAAGGGGACAATGCATGCAGATTTTCACAAGCTGTTGCTAGAGATATCTAATTGTCATAACTCATAGTTTTTCTACCTACAATAGGTCAACAATGCAACAGCCAGAGTTATGACAAATAAGAAGACAGCCAACCCATATGCAAATGGTAAGGTATCCTAAATGCATGTATGTAGTATAATTGTTGGTGTTGTGTTTTAAATTGCATTAAAGGGACAGAGTGTATTAATTAGGACCTCAAAGTGGTAAAAAAAAAAGAAAGCAAAACAGTAACCATACAATAAAAATGAATTTTTTTAAACTCTCATAGGTCTTTAACTTGGTATTTATTTTACATGACATAAGGCTCATTTTGTGGGAGCTGACATGATGCCAACCAAAAACTGCAAAAAGGCTGGCCAAAAAATGAGAAGAAATCCGGTGCGGTTTGTTTCCTTGAGTTTTCATAGTTTGCAATCCTACCTGTGCTCTATACCACTTGTTTTCATTTGCATTACATAATATGGCAAATAGTGGTTAGTGGTCAAATAATGCACACTGGACATTTAAAGACAAACTCTCGTGATGCAGAATCTAATTTTGAGTGGGTCTTTATATTTATTTATTAGTGTAGTTAGAGGACAGAGAGTTTGGACCAAAAAGAAAATAATGTTCTATTTTGTCCTCACCTACCTCCACAGGTGGTGATAAAAGCACTGAATGTTACCTTCGTGCATGCACAGTTTGAGAAATGCATTCCAAAAATGTGTCTTTCCATCCTACCTGTGTTGTCAGGAATGTCTATGAATTCCTGTCTCATCACAGGTACGCCACATTTATCTTCTCATGTGGCGGGTGCATATCGCTGTCTATCGCTTGAAGGTATTGGAGTTTTAGCCATTTCAACTGCTTTAAGTCTTGTGACTGTTTTCGTATGAGCTGTTTTTTTTTTTGGGCATTTCAACAAGGCTGCGTACGTTTGTTTACATGCTGCCATTGCTGCTTGCCTTCTGTTTCGCCTTCGCCTCCCTTTGGGTTGGCGAGTGTGGCTCGTTTTTTTGTTTTTTTTCCCCCATTGGTCGCAGTTGTTTTGATTTTGTCCGGCTTCAATTAGATATCTCTAGCAACAGCTTACAGTTAGCATCGTGGCTACCGGATCTTATGGTCGCTATGGTTGATGCCGACGCTGTTTCCAACCATTCCCCTTTTTGCCTGCTTGTAGGTCAGGTGTTTTTTGTTCTGCTAGTAACTCGTTAGCATCGTTGGCCGCCACATTGCCCTGTGTTGGCTTGCAGGTTTTATTCTGCGGACAGCGTCAGCGCCCAATTCCCTCGGCTTACTGTGACGTCATCCTATTGCGCATTTTTGCATTGGACACATCTTTGTGCTGTGTGTGCTGCTGCATTTGCCATCTGGGTTGCGTTGGTGCCCCCTTCCCTCAGACTTACTGCATCGTTTCACTGTGTCATTGTCCTGCTGCGCCTTTTGTGTTGCACGCCCCCCCACGGCCGGTTAGCCCCACCTTTGGTTGGTGGATCTCCATGTGGTCTTGGGCATTCACCATGTTTTAGCTGCCAGGTGGGTCACCCAGCCAGACAGGTCTTGGGATCCCCCCTCACTTGCCTGCCCTTACCTGGTGTCTTGCCCTGCCAGCGGTTGTGTCCAGTGCCCAATGGCAAGTGCGGCTCACGCCCTTTTAAGACGCCCGCCTGCCTCTTCCACGAGAGGTCCTGTCTTCCGTCCTCAGTCCTTCTGAAAAACCTAGGTCTGAGGTTTTTGGGCTGGAGGTTGGACGTCTTTGCCAGCAGCAGCCCAGTTCCTGGGCTTCCACCTCGAACTTCGGGTGCAGTCTGCTTTGCGGACGCGCCCACAGCCGGCCTGCCTTTCCGATCGATTGTGGTAGATTTCACCAACGTGGCAGGGGCCGTAACACTGGGCTAGGAACTGTCCACCCTCTTGGCAGGTAATGCCGTTGAGCCAGTGGATCTGTTGCACCGCAAAATTTGTTGCGACAGCGAGTTTTCATTTGTTCTTTTGACTTTTATTCATTGTGTCGGCTTGTCTGTAATGTGTTTGGTCTGAGTGGCACTTGTCCCGCTCTATTGCGCGGCCTGATGCACGTATAATCCCAACGTGGCCGTCCCCTGCTTTCAGGGGTGTGCTCTCATTCTACCCAGGCTGTTGCCACTTCCTAGGCCAATTCAGGTGGTTGCACCTGTAGGACATCTGTGCTGTCGCAACTTGGGTGTCGCTAAGCACTCGCAACTGGTTCTTCAGCATTAATGTGGCCTCCCCCACACTGCTTGGGGTAGTCTTTGGTCCAACGAGGCTTCTCAGTGAGGTTTTTTTTCTGGGGTTCTTTGTGACTACGCTGGTATCAGTCATTTAGTGCTTGTAGCACCGCCTCTGGTGGTGGTACAGGATTTGTAGAATTATAGTTAAATTGGTAACTTCCATTTCATTGACTAAAATCCAGTGTAAACAAGAGGCAGCACACAACATGAATTTTAAAGGATTTAACATAGGAACTTGCTCATAGACTAACCTCTCTAACATGGTTGGGTGCATTACTAAAAAAAAAAAAGTTAGTTACAGTTAGTTACTTGATTTCAAAAGTATTTACATTACTCCTCAGATAATTGACTCCCAAAAGTAGTGCGTTACTCTTAAAGTAACTAACAAGTTAAAAAATACCATGTATATACTCACTTTGAAGCCGACCTTCTAAAACTGCCTAAGAATAGCCACATAAAAAAGAAATAAAAGAAAGGGTATACACTCATCAGTGGAAGCGATAAAATATTTATATTTCTTTGCTTGTGCAATCTTGCAAACTAATACAGCTGAGACACTCTATATCAATTTTGTCTCTGGGCTTCAAACCACTCGAAGAAGTTCTTTTTAATGTATGTCCTAAACATTTTTTTCTCCACGCATGGTGGATTGCAAAAATTATTTCACAAATAAAAGCACCAAAATTCAGCACTCATTTACCATTCTGTGCTCTGGTTAGCCTCAATTAAATGTTTGTGCCTGTACAGACCACGCCACCCTTCTCTACCCAAGGGCAAAACATGCAGTAACAGTTGTATTGTAGTTGTTTTATAGTTGTATAGTTGTATACTATTTTTGCCCTGTGGTGAGGGGCCCTCTCCTTGTGAGAGGTAAGAGAATTCTCCCACCATGTTCCGCTGTGTGTCGTAAGAGGCGACTAAAGTGGAGGGAGCGAAGGGAGTGGGGATCCTCTCCTCTCTATCTCTACTCCCTAAGAAACAGCAAGGCAAAGAAAAGGGGGCGGGAGACCGAAAGGTCTCGCAAACCCTAGTTATAGGGTCATTAAATGTGAGAGGATGTGGAAGTAAAGCGACTGTGTGGAAGAAAGAGGAGATCAGAAGGATGATGACTAAAAAGAAGGTTGATGTGTTAGCCTTGAGTGAAACAAAGATGAAAAGAAAGGGTGAATTACAGCTTGGAGGTATGTATGGTAGAAAGTCTGGAGTTACGGGTGGACATGCTAGAGAAGGAGTGGCTCTGCTTGTTAGTGAGAAAGCAAAGGAAAAACTGGTGGAGTGGAAAGAGATATCTTTCAGATTGATGTGGGTGAGGTTGAAGTGGGGTGTAGAAGTATGGATGTTTATAAGTGCATATGGACCTGGTTCACAAAGAAGCGCTGAGGAGAGAGAGGAGTTCTGGAAGGACTTGTCCGAATGTGTGGCAAGTGCGAAAGAAGGGTGGAAAGTGGTAATACTAGGTGACCTAAATGCTAGAGTGGGTGATGAAACGGTTGAAAATGTGATTGGTGGATATGGAGTACTAGGAAGAAATAAGAGTGGGAAGAACTTGATTGAGTTTAAAGAGGCAGTGTTGAGGAGTGCAAAAGAAGTGTGTGGAATGAGAAAAGTTGGTCGAGGTATTAGGAAAGGAAGTGAATGGTGGAATGATGAGGCATCAGAGGCTGTGACAGAAAAGAGTGGCTGCAAGATAAGAGTGGCAATGCGTATGAAAGATATAAAGTGAAGAAAAGGTTGGTAAAAGCGGAAGTGGAAGCAGCAAAAAGGAAAGCAAATGATGAATGGTGTCGAAAGATAGGAGTGAACTTTGAGGAAAGGAGAAAAGTGTTCTGGAAAGAAGTGAAAAGAGTAAGAAACAGTGAGTCTGGTAAGGAAGAAAAAGTGAAAGATAAGAATGGTGGCTTGCTGGTTAGCGGTAGTGCAGTCAGGACGAGATGGGCAGAGTATTTTGAGGAGTTGCTAAATGTGGAGGATGGGAGAGAAGTGAGAGTCGAGGCGATCGATGGTATGGAGAGAATGCCCGTGTTGGGTGATTTAAATGTGAAGCCTGTGGAAACATGGGAGGTGCAAGAGGCAGTGAAAGAAATGAAAGGGGAGAAGGGGGGTTGGTTGGTTGTACTGCTGAATGCCTAAAAAAAGGTGGCACAGCCATGATAGACTGGTTAGTACGCTTGTTGAATGTATGCTTTTTAAGTGGTGTGGTTCCTAGGTAATAAGTATGATTGTAGCAATTCGAGAGGTTTCAGTTTGTTGTCTGTGCCGGGTAAGCTGTATGGAAGAGTCTTGGTTAAGAGAGTGAGAGAAAGAACGAATGAGGTGGTGATAGAGGAGCAGAGTGGTTTCAGGAAAGGAAGAGGATGTGTGGATCAGGTGTTTGCAGTACGACAGGTGTGTAAGAAATATTTTGCAAAAGGCTGTTTATTTGGCTTTCATGGACTTGGAAAAGGCGTATGACAAAGTTGATAGAGAGGCGTTGTGGCAAGTGATGGTGATGTATGGAGTGGGTGGAAAGTTGTTGGAAGCATTGAAGAGTTTTTCTATGAACAGCAGAGCATGTGTAAGAGTAGGGAGTGAGACAAGTGAGTGGTTCCCTGTGTTGACTGGTGTGAGACAGGGGTGTGTGATGTCACAATGGCTGTTTAATGTGTACATGGATGGTGTGGTGAGAGAGGTGAATGCAAGAGTATTTGGCAGAGGTGTAGACATGATGGACAACAGTGGAACAGTGTGGCAGGTAAGTCAGTTGTTGTTTGCAGATGACACAGCGCTTGTGGCTGATTCTGAGGAAACGTTGAGAAGGTTGGTAACGGAGTTTGGAAGAGTATGTGATAGGCGTAAGTTATGTTATGTGATAAGAGTGGACATGACGTTAGAAATCAGGTTGCATGGACAGGTGCTGGAAGAATTTGAAAGCTTTAGGTACTTGGGTTGTGATGTGGCTACAGTTGGTGGAATGGAATGTGAGGTATTGCACAGAGTGAATCAAGGAAGCAAGGTTTTGGGTGCTCTGAGGAGAGTGATAAACAACAAGAGTATGAGTATGGATGTTAAGAGGGGACTGTATGAGAGTGTGATTGTGCCGACTGTGTTGTATGGTGCAGAGACTTGGAGCCTGAATGCAGATTTAAGAAGGAAGTAGAATGTTTTTGAGATGAAGTGTTTGAGGACTATGTTAGGAGTGACAAGATTGGATAGACTGAGAAATGAAATTGTGAGAGAGAGAAGTGGAGTAGTCGTGGAACTGAGCAAGCCTGTTGATAAGAGAGTACTCGGTTGGTTTGGACAAATGGAGAGGATGGATGAGGAGCGAATGTTAAAGAGGATCTACAGAGCAGAAGTCAATGGAAGGAGACCAAGAGGAAGGCCGCGATTGACGTGGATGGATGGTGTTATGAGTGCACTGCAGGAAAGAGGTCTAAATATAATGGAAGCTAGAGCTCTTGTTGGTAATAGAAAGGACTGGAGAGGTAAACCAGGGAAAGCTGTCGGGCCCTGCTGTTAAACAAAAGAGTGTGTTGTGTCACCCTGACCCAAGTGACATGGCGTCCCATTTCATCTGGAGGGACGAGAGCATGACCAACTTGGGTGCCGAGGTGCCTAACTTGTTTGGGTGTTTGGGCAATTGGGTTGGCCATGGTCCAAAAATTTTTGTGTGGTTTTTTTGCTATTTATTTCCCTTTTATTTTCTTTGTTATTGTATGTGTGTGTCTTGCTGTCGGTCACCCCTCTTGAGGGATATGACCAAGGTAGATAGATAAATATTTGTATACTAAAAGAAGTTCGTTACAGAAATATTTTTAAAAACTGTGTACCTAAACAACAATGATTACTCAATTGTGTGGATAAAAAAGCTTGAAATCTATTTTTCTTAAGTCTACTACTATAGCTTCAAGCAGTGCTTCAATGGGAGACACTCGTACAAAATGTTTATATTTCTCAATGATTTTCTTCTGTGATGCGATTGCTGTTGTCAATGTTTTTTTTATTTTACACGACATTAAAAGGAAATAAACCATTAAAAAATCACAATTGGGATGGCGCTGATTGACTGATTGAAGAGATCAATCAGGGAATAATGGCCATTTACTGTGTAAATTACCCTCAGTTTTTTCTTCTTCAGTATTTTCCCATGGCAAAAGGCCTACTACATATTTTAATTGAGTTTTTTACTACTAGGAGTTGCTAAATAATACAAAGGGAATTGTATTATTTGAAGTCGTTTTGGTTTTGCTATACATTTTGTCTTTTTAAAAACATTTTAAACAAAATATATTTACTAATTCTGGTTTGAACTGCACATTATTTTAATTCAATACATTTGAGAAGTGCAATATTTTTCTAGATTTGGGTTGTGGCTTGTAATAAGGGTGGACTCAGGGGTCCTAAAGTCAGAGCAGTTAATAACAACTGGCATACAACACTGTTAGTTGTCTGAGACAGAAATAAATAAATAAACCCAAACTGCACAATTTTTCCTGATTTGATGACTTTTCTTTACTACTTTCTATCCTTTGCACAATCCTTCAATACACCTTAAAACAGGCGTCAGGAACCTATGGCTCGCCAGCCTGAAATGGCCCTCTTCTCGAGCCGATATGGCTCAGAGATAAAATTCTAAACATGCAAACTTTTTCAATAGCATTCCAATATTGCCAAGTGCAGAGCGGAGTTTGGTGCGCGTTTAGCCAATGTAACAGTAGTTGTAAGAGTGGCTCGGTCCAATATTTAAAGGGCAGTGTACAAACGACAGTTTACAGTCAAGGTGTCTCTGCAACAGACCCCGTTTTGGCTACATGTCACTAATAAATCCTTTTTTTGGAAGTTCATTAATCAATGTATGTTCACTGTTGTGACACTTTATGATAAAAACCCACGGAAAAAACTGCAAACACCAAAAAACGCTAACCAAGCACACAGAGCAATTTGATCGTTCAGTGCTAGGAGTGAGTGGAACTTTACACACAGCGCCATCACCACAGAAGGTAAATACACCAGAATTCTCGTTTGCAGTGTTTGAAGACATTTTCCCAAAATAACTTCGCTTGCACCTTGTTTTGAAACAAGAAAAACATGAAGGTCAAAAATAGATTCAATGATCTGAAGGGACTGCAGGAGGGAGACAAGTCTAAAGTGGTAAATTTGTTTGTATGGACACAGGCTTTGCCTTTATTCTTATTTCATAAATGTTGTTTAATCATCTAACGTAACATGGTGAAAATGCGCTGAAAACTTTGATTTTGTCTGGAGAATGGGTTTGGGGGTTAAAGTTGAATCTTCTCTGTATGTTGAGATATTATGAGATATGATCAAGAAATTCAATGGGTCCCACATGGTCTTATTTTTTTTTAAACACACAATTACCATGATATTATTATCCACCCATCCATTATCTGCGCCGCTTATCCTCAAAAGGGTTGCGGCAGTGCTGGAGCCCTTCCCAGCTATCTTCGGGAAGTGTGCAGGGGACACCCTGAACCGGTTGCCAGACAGTCAGTCGCAGGGCACACAGAAAAAGACAACTCACTCCTCGACTATACCTAGGGACAATTTGGACCGGCCAATTAACCTGACATGCATGTTTTTGGTATGTGGGAGGAAACTGAAGTGCCCGGAGGAAACCCACGCAGGCACGGGGAGAACATGCAAACTTCACACGGGGAGGTTGCTGTAGCTGTACTTGATATTATTATTTTGATGAAATATAAAATGGTATTTTAATCGAGTGAAACGCTCTTTCTGGGCCCACAGCAGCTGCTGTTGCAGTCAGGTGATGTGGACAGAAATCTTATCAAGAGTTGAGTTATACAAATAAATGTGATTTGACGTATTATTTTTAACTTAGAGTGTTTTGATAGACCATGTTATGAGCCTCAAACGACATAGTAACACTTTGAAAACTGAAGATATAAAAGTTGTCAAAGCTTTTCTTAATTGTTAATTTCAATACAGCAATTGAAAGAATTAAACAGACATTTCTTTGGTTCAAAACAACACCAGACAAAAAAAGTGAATTTTAAGAAACTCCATAAGCATTTCAAACAGTGGCTCATTTCTGTTCTCTGTGCCAATGTTTGTCTTGTTTTGTGTAGGCTGGAAGTTGAATCCAGTGGTCAGTGCTGTCTACAGCCCTGAATTCTATGCAGGTATGGTGCACACTTTTCTTAAGCCATCTCCTTAATTGTAATTGACTTTCTGTTCTTCTGACATCTCTTTTTTTTGTCGATAATCTTGACGTTTTACTTTCTTCTTTGTTTTCCCTCTTCCTGCTTTGCTCTCCCTATATATATAATTGTGTGTATATATATATATATATATATATATATATATATATATATATATATATATATATATATATATATTATATATATATATAAAATTAAAAGCTATGCTGATCAGGGCCTGGTGTCTTTGTTCTTGTCTGTCCTTAGTATTATTTGGTCTGATGATTAGTCGTAACCCGGGCATTTGATTTTAAACCCGGGTGTGATGTCCTCCTGACCAGAGTGCAAATTTAGCAATTTAGCATTTTGATTTATCACTGCTTCCGCATTTCTTTATTGCCACAAAATATGCGTATTCAGGTCACACGTTTTTAATCTGTAAAATCGGGGGGGATATTTTTCTTCACAACACAGAGTGTGTATTGTGTGTATTTAAAAATACAGTGATAGCAAAACTAAGTTTGGTTGTGGATTATTTAAGTGTTGATCACAAAGTAAAATACAGGGATAAAAACTTGTCGGAGTTTGTTTTTCAGCTTCCTCCACATCCAAACTTTTGATTCATTAACCTTCAATTCTCTTGCTGCTGCCTGAGGCGTGTTCAGGAGAGTGAGCGATTGCTATCGCTAGCTATCGCTAGCTTCTGAACGGCCAATGATTATTGAGCGCTCGCGTGCCCGAGTAATCACGGGAGAAAGACCGCTTACTTTGATTTCCAACATGGCGTCGACAGTGCTGAACATGGAGGATCTCACCCTGACGAGTGCTGTTGGCGATGTAATATATCGTCTTACATTGCCTGGTAATGTTTGTGAACAATGCAAGACAGGTATGACCCTTCCACTGCGTTTAGGATAACCTTAACTGTGTCAATATGCGAACTGTCGCTCATATCAGCCAACTCGCTCAAAGCAAGCTGTAGAACGAAATCCATTGTACTGTCGTCGGCCATTTTGGATCAGTAAGGCAATCACAGTGAGCGATTACAAAACGTTCAGCAGTGCGCGGCAAGCGATTAACAAGCGACTACATGTCTGATTACTCTCCTGAACACGCCTCTGGTTTCCATTTTCTTCCGCCTAGAGCAGAACTCAACACATTATTGCAGATGAAAACAATGACAGCATTCAATGGAGGGGAAAGGGAAGTTTTGGGTTTAGTTAATATTTGGGAGCACAACTCTTTTCTACCTGCAGGTAGCACGATAACTTTCATATTGCTAGAAACGCTGTGACGTTAGCATCCATTAGCACTTCCGCTAACAATTCATTCGTGTGACGTCACGCGTCCTATTTAGCGCAAGCAGGACATGGAATTGAGCGTTAGGGTCTGCAGTGTGAGCGTGTCCTCAGCTACACCTGCTGCTTTACATGAGACACAGGCTGCACTGCACGGTAGGGTGCACCACACAATTTGTAAAAATCTAATACTTTTACGTTCCCCTTATGTTCGTGAAAAACGAAACATTTAAGTATATTTAATGTGCCAATAGACAAATTGTCCCTAATATATTTTCAATCACTGGCACTAAAGAGGCAGAGAGATATAAAGCATACGTGTCTGAGTAATATTTTTCTGCTGCGTAGATTGTTCAGATTGGATGTTTGTCACACTGTGTTGCAGATAAAAACAATTTTCTTTTTGTCTGTATTTTTATTCATCCTTTAGTGTAGCACTCGTTTTATTGAATTAGTGCGAACCTGCAGCTTCTTGAGTCTTAACGTGTGTGTGTGTAAGGTACAGCGCAGTTGCAGGCTAGTGATGCATTCAGGGACATTTAGTATATTTACCTAACCTATAAAAAGCAGCACACCCACCTCACATTACTGCCTATTTTCTTTTTGTACACAGCAGTTAACTGTTGTTCGAAATCCACTATAAAATCACGATATTAGGGTGATCTTAGTGTGAACTAAAACAAATATATCTGCTCTGCCATGTGAAAGAAAGATAAACTTTTATTTTCGGTTAATAAAGTACACCACGTTGTTAACTTTTGAGCACTTTATTATAAATTTACGAGCAACTACCTGACCTTTATTTCCTCCAATTTAATTTCAAGGTTGTTCATTTTTCCAAAACAAAATATTGCAATTGTATTTATTTTATGTTTATTTAGTATTTTATTGCTGTATTTGGTATTGGAGTTATCCAAAACAAAATAAAGTTACATTACTCTAATATGATGGTATTTGAATAGAAGAAGAATGAATAGAATATAATTTACCTTTATTGTCATTCTTTGTAACCATGCACACACAACGAAATGTCGATACAGTTAAACTGTAGTGAGCCGCCATTTTTTTAGACCCAACTGCTGTGTTGGGAGTCATTAGGTGACCAAACCCCCCAATTCCAACCCTTAATGTCGACCGCCAAGCAGGGAGGCAATGAGTACCAATGTTGTAAGTCTTAGGTATGACTCGGCCGAGGCTTGAACTATCAATCTCCCAGTCTCAGAGCGGGCACCCTACCATCTAGGCTCCCGAGCTGGATTACGGTACTGATTACATTTTCCAACAGGTAATTAATAACTGTTTCGGATAACATTTTTAAAGTAACCCTCCCAATCCTGTGTTCCCCTTAGAAGAGAATAAAAGAGCTCTGATGAAACAGCATTAAACAAAAGTTAAAAAGACTGTACCATATAAAAATGTTTAAGTCATCACAAAATGTATTCTTTCATGAGAGAGAGAGACACATTTGGCTTTTGGTGTGTTTTGCCATCACACCTACTGTATGATTGTTACGCATCCAATGGTCTTTTTTGATATCTTTATATGTGTCAGCAGTGCCAGGTTTTCCCTATCCAGCAGCCAGTGCAGCAGCAGCATACAGAGGAAGTCATCTACGAGGTCGAGGCCGTACAGTGTACAACACGTTCAGAGCGGCTGCACCACCACCTCACATTCCAGCCTATGGAGGGTAAGAGTTCCAATTTTTTATCTTATTTTAGATAAATCCGGTTGGTTGTTATTTGTAACCCTTTGGTTCAGTGTTTTACTTCCATCCAATTATATCTGCACCGCTTATTCTTGGTAGGGTTGGGGGGGGGGGGGGGCTGGAGCCCATCCAAGTTATCCTCGAGCAGTGGGCAGGTGACACCCTGAACTGGTTGCCAGCCAATCGCAGGGCATTGTTTTACTTGTTACACACAAATGGCAAGCAGTAAATCTAGAGCTCAGAGGCAGCAAAGCAATGTGTACGAGCTTTGCCTCTCGGTGAAACTCTCGTCTACTTCCAAAGAATGCTGGATTAACCAATAGGCATGCTTCAAGAGTTGTTATTTATGGAATCATGAAAAATTACTGTCAACTTGGCCTTGGACTGTTCCTGATTGAGTAAAATGTCAGACTGGGATGTCATCCACTATTCTTTTCCAAGTTCAACCATATACCAAGCACCAGCAAATTGCAGTCTTTGTTATTCAAAGCCCTGGCGTGCTGCGTGAGACGGCAGTCGGATGCAATCTTTTTAAAATTCTCTTTGTTTTGGTGTGGTGTTTTTTCCATATAACTGCAAGCCAGTGGAATTTAAGAAAGTTGTCTGGGATTGTAGAAAGTTTTGAGCTGAGAGTTCAAATTATTTATTCATTCTTATGTTCATAAATGTTTCCAATAGGATTCTTTTATTTAAGAAGTAAAATAATTTGTACATTTAATAAATCAAATGCAACACATATAGCAGTTTTTATTCAAATAAGGGGTTCTCAATAATGTAATTTACAGTGCCTAGCAAAAGTTAACTTAAATTAAAATAACATAAATGGGGGCAGTGTGTTTGTGAGGCATACTTAGCACAATATGAAATGTTGAATAAATGTGTCACGGTTGCCATGGCACCCAATTGGCCCCCGCCCGTGGGCACCAGCTGAAGCTTGTTGACAGATTGGCTCCCTGTCAATATTTAAACGCTGTCCTGTCAGTAGCCTTTTGTCGGTGCGTCTGCGAATCTCCGTTTTTCCAGTGTTTTGGCCCTTGTTTTTCTCCCGCCACGATCTGTTTGATTTTGACTCTTTTTCGTTCCCGACACCGTCATCACTTCCGCGGCTGAGCAACCTATTCTCCGCGACCAACGATCTCCGGACGGAGTGTGCGCTCCTATCTTTTTTCCCCAATAAAACTGTGAGTAACGTTACCCGAGTGGGTCCTGTTTCCTGTCTTGGCTCTGACAGTACGCACAGACCACAAAATGGACCCAGCGAATGCTCACACATGCGCGGATTGGGGAGAGCTGGAAACTCCCTATGCTCTGCAGCAGTTACACCGGACAGAGGGCGAGGTCTGGCGATTGTCCAGTGACATCACCGCTGTTCCAGCGAAATCGACAGAACATGCGGTGCCAGCAGGAGCAATTAGCTCACCTGTCCCGTCAGCTGTCGGCAACCGCCCCGCCTCCCGGGGGCTCTCCTCCTGCCGTGCTGTCGTGTTTCCCGCCCATTTGGCCCACGGACTCGCCTGCCATGGGAATTGCTGTGCCTCGAATGGGGTTTCTGGTAAAAGTTGGCGCCGATCTGTCCGAGGTTCCCGTCGGCCTCCCCGCCACGCACGTCTGCCTCTCTGCCACGCCCGGCAGCCGGCCTACCACACCCGTCAGCTTGCCTGACTCGTCCGTTCGCCCGTCGAGCCGTCTGACCCGACGCCAGTCGATCCACTTGACCCGACGCCCGTCGGTCCGCCTGACCCGCCGCCCGTCGATCCGCCTGACCCGACGCCCGTTTACCAGCCCAGCCTCTCCCTGTCTCTGATTTTGCCACGCCTTCGAAAGCTGAAGTGGGGCCATCCTCCTCGACGGCATCAGCCCGTTCTGGAGAGCAATGTATTTTTTTTTTTTTTTTGGGACTTCTGGCACAGTTGCCATAGGGCCCAATTGGCCCAGCCCGTGGGCACCAGCTGAAGCTCGTTGACAGATTGGCTCCCTGTCAATATTTAAACGCTGTCCTGTCAGTAGCCTTTTGTCAGTGCGTCTGCGAATCTCCGTTTTTTTCCTGTGTTTTGGCTCTTGTTTTTCTCCCGCCACAATCTGTTATATTTTGCCTTTTTTTCTCTCCTGACACTGTCATCGCTCGCCAATGGAAGTCCCACTCCCGCGGCTGAGCAACCTACTCCCCTCGACCAACGATCTCCTGATGGAGTGTGCACTCCTATCTTTTTTCCCCAATAAAACTGTAACGTTACGCGCGTGGGTCCTGTTTCCCGTCCTGGCTTGACAAAATGAAGTTTATTTTCATGATTGTGTCTCATGTGTTGATGATTTTTAGACAATATTTTGAGTTTTTTATAGGTAGGTTTGAAGCATAAAATATGGCAAAATGTCAACAAATTCTTGTAGGACCAATACTTTTGCAAGGCTCTGTGAAGAGGTCTACTCCATCATAATACATTCCAGGCAAATCCCGTAAAGTATCATAGTGACTGATTCTCAGTACGCTCCTCAGAAAATATAAGATATAGTCAAGTTAGGTCACATTTATTTGTATAGCCCATAATCACAAAAAGTCTCAATGAACTGCACAAGACACAGTTACGACATTCCCTGATCTGAAACCAGGATGCGAGGACAAACTCAAAAATCTCGGCATAAGGAAAATAAAAAACCTTGAGAAGGGCCCGCACAAGAGGTAAACCCTCTTCCAGGATGATCAGGCCACAAAGGATGTTGCTTTGACGACAATACACAATACATAGTCGACATCAACAAAACATAGGTACTAACTAAAATTGTTCAAGAAATCCAAGTTATCAATATTAAACCAAATATTTATGTCAGTTTGGAATTCTTTTGCCTGTTTTATCTTTCAATTTTAATGACTTTTACGTAATACTTTTCCAACGTGAAGGTCATAAAGTCCAAGAACAGTTTGCAATATGGTTAATAAAGGTACATTGAAATGTACTTGTAACCCTTCCAACAGCAAGACTGTCTTTGGAATCTAAATAGTCTAATGCCGGGGTTATTTAAGTTCAGGTTTGATGAGGACATTGCTTGCACCTGGAAGACCTGTTGAGTCCACCACAAATAAAGACACACCAACTAATGTGTTTGAGTATTTGAAATGTGTGAATGCATTGAAAAAGATCTTCATTAATTGGTAAATACAACATAATATCCTTGAGAAATGTCCCTGACAAAAAGGAAGGAAATGAAGATCATATTTTATTCAGTACTGTACCTTGTGTATCTGGTGGGTAGAGTAGCCAAAAATGTTACTCAAGTAAAATTACTGTAACTTCAGATTAATATGACTCAAGTAGAAGTAAAAAGTAGTCAACCTAATATGTACTTGCGTATAAGTTAAAAAAAAAAGTACTGAGTAACTGTAGCAACATCTTTTTTTTTTTTCAAACAACCATTCAATCAGATCATCTAAGTTCATCCAATCAACAATAAATTACAATATATACAACATACAGTTCACGGTTAAACCAGCTATTGCCTCTGCTAAAATGGCCTATTTCTCTAAGGTAATTGCTGCACATAAGAATAACCCCCCTTAACCACAAGGGCATGTAACAATACTGATACTAGATCCTAAATCGCTTGCGAAAAGGAATTTGATTCTGAAATTTTGAGTACCACATTTTTCAAAACGCGTTGCATCACTTTTGGCTTGCATATGTGCGTTAAAATACAAACTTTGCGGCGATGACGTTACGTCCTTTTGATTTTGTGACATATTCAAGGTTTTTTTTCTTATTTTTATTTTATATCTGTAGTCATCTTATTTATGCATTTAACTGAATAAATAACTATATTAATCAATGTATAAAATTAAGGCTTCAAAAAAAAAAAAAAAAAAAAAGATTAAAAATGAGTGAGGGATGCCGTCAAGCTGAAGAAAGATTCTTATCGGGCCTTCCTGGCCTGTGGGACTCTGGAAGCAGCTGGCAGCTATCGGCTGGCCAAGCGGAATGCGGCTTCGGCGGTTGCCGAGGCAAAAACTCGGGCATGGGAGGAGTTTGGCGAGGCCATGGAAGCCGACTTCCGAACGGCTTCGAGGAAATTTTGGTCCACCATCCGGCGTCTTACGGGGGGAGCAGTGTGCCATCGACACTGTGTATAGTGCTGATGTGGCGCTGCTGACCTCGACCCGGGACGTTGTGAATCGGTGGGCGGAGTACTTCGAAGACCTCGTCAAACCCACCGACATGTCTTCCTCTGGGGAAGCAGAGCCAGAGGACTCTGAGTTGGGCTCTTGCATCCCTGGGGTTGAAGTCACCGAGGTGGTCAAAAAGCTCCTCGGTGGCAGGGCCCCGGGGGTCGATGAGATCCGCCCAGGGTTCATTAAGGCTCTGGATGTTGTGGGCGTGTCATGGTAGACACGCCTCTGCAACATCGCGTGGACATCGGGGACAGTGCCTCTGGACTGGCGGTGGTTCCCCTCTTTAAGAAGGGGGACCGGAGAGTGTGTTCCAACTACAGGGGAACCACACTTCTCAGCCTCCCTGATGAGGTCTATTTAGGGGCACTGGAGAGGAGGGTCCGCCAGGAGGTCGAATAACGGATTCAGGAGGAACAGTGTGGTTTTCGTCCTGGCCGTGGAACACTGGACTAGCTCTACACACTCTGCAGGGTCTTTGGGGTGCATGGGCGTTTACCTCGACCCGGGACATTTTGTGTTTTGTAGACTTGGAGAAGGCATTCGACCGTGTTCCTCGGGAGGCCCTGTGGGTGGTGCTTCGGGATTATGGGGTACCGCACAGTCTTGTCCGGGCTGTACGGTCCCTGTATGCCCAGTGCCAGAGTCTGGTCCGCATTGCTGGCAGTAAGTCGGATTCATTCCCGGTGAGGGATTGACTCCGCCAGGGCTGCCCTTTGTTTCTGATTCTGTTTATAACTTTTATGGAACGAATTTCTGGGCGCAGCCTTGGTGGGGAAGGAGTCCGGTTTGGGGGCCTCATCATTGCGTCACTGCTTTATGCAGATGACGTGGTGCCGTTGGCTTCCTCAGGCCGTGATCTTCAGCTCTCGCTGGAGCAATTTGCAGCCGAGTGTTAAGTGGCCGGGATGAGGATCAGCACCTCCAAGTCCAAGACCATGGTACTCAGTCGGAAAAGGGTGGCATGCTCCCTCCGGGTTGGGGATGAGATGTTGCCCCAAGTGGAGGAGTTCAAGTATCTTGGGGTCTTGTTCACGAGTGAGGGTAGCTGGGGATAGGGACGTCTGGGCTTCCCTTTTAAGGCTGCTGCCCCTATGATCCGACCCCGGATAAGCGGAAGATAATGGATGGATGGATGGATTTAAAATGAATTCCATACAAGTTCCCGAAATTACATAAATACCGTGTTTTCCGCACTATAAGGCGCACCGGGTTATAGGGCGCACCCCCAAAAAATAGTTTTTGGTCCTATTTTAGACATACATAAGACTTATTATAAGGCGCTACAATGGGAACGTCGACAAAACAGTCAGATAGTTCAGTCAAACTTATTACCCTTTAACATTCCGAAAGCTTGCAAAGACGCAAATACGTGTCGAGAACACGTGCGGATGCGGTGTCCGTACGCTGTCACTCAAATGCATTGTTCCATCATTCGGAAGGATAAAGTCTTGGGATTCAAGAAATGCCAACCATTCCTTAGTTTCTATTTTCTTTTTCGCTCGCAACTTTACTGTGCATATGACAATAAACACTTGGAATTGAGTTTAATTTAAAAATAGACACTCCATTCGATCTATTATCTGCACCACTTATAACAGAAACAACGAGTTCAGTCTGAAACAAGATACAGGGACAATATAAAACCCGGAGTAGCTCACCGAAGTCGTTGTGTTCATAATAATGTGCAGCCAATGTCCTCTTATATTCGTGAGTGTAGTAAATCCAGGAGAATAAAATATTTACAAATACAGAATAGAAAAAAATGCTTTCTGTATGCCGTCAGCCACGTGCTATACACATTTATCTTTTTCGGCCAATTGCAGGCTTTGTTTTGCCGTTTAAGCCAATGCCAGCCTGTAAATGATAAAAAGGATCCGCCCCTTGACCTCCGAATAACTTTAGCCAATAGTGATCGATTCAACTGATGATTGACACATCTTTTTCGGCCAATTGCAGGCTTTGTTTTGCCGTTTAAGCCAATGCCAGCCTGTAAATGATAAAAAGGATCCGCCCCTTGACCTCCGAATAACTTTAGCCAATAGTGATCGATTCAAATGATGATTGACACAGTGGTTAGCCAATGAAACGCAGGTAAATAAGTCCCAGCATACACCGCGTACTACTTGGCGTTCGGGGGAAAATCTAGTCGGCGGCTGCAAGTTAGTTGGAAAACTTTGCGACTTAATGTTGATCCATAAATAAGGCGCACTGTATTATAAGGCGCATGGTCAGCTTTTGAAAAAAATAAAGGCTTTTAGGTGCGCCTTATAGTGCAGAAATTACGGTAATTCAATAAAAGGACTATATCAAAAATACATAAATAAATAAATACGGATATGGAAAGATGAAATGAAAACATACTTCACAAGCGACTGTCCAGGAATACAGTTTTTTTTTTTTATAAATACACAAATACAAATGTTACTAACCCTGCTCTAAAGTGCCACCTGGTGGCTGTTTGGGTCACTGGTCAAATCTAAACAAAAGAAACAAAATAAATAAAAAATGCACCTTGGTAGAGACGGACAGACATGTACTTACGTGGAGGGGATCTAGGTAACAGCTTTAATAGCGGAGTTAAGTTTTCTCTTCACAAATCAATCAAGATAAAGTAAAAAGTAGCGTAATTAAAAAATACTGGTAGAAGTACAAAACGTCCCAAAACTTTCTTAAGTAAATATAACCCGTGACTACCCACTTCTGCTAAGTAGACTACAAACCTTGCAAAAGGACCCAAAACTGGTAGATCATTGTGACTTGGTTATTATATAACACACCTATCGGTCGGTTTAAGGTTAGAGGTGACAGCTTTCATGGGTATTTTGAGAATAAAGTAACTCCCGCTCCTACTACATAACCACTTCTACACAATAGTGTTAAGTCAATTCATATTAAACTGTCAAAAGTGACACAGAAAACCCAGAACTTATGTTGCTCTATTTTTTAACATAAAGCTCAAATAAACACTATATATTTCTGCAGAACACTTAATGAACCTGCATCTGTTTTTAGCCTTGTATTAAATATTAAACTCAGTAAATTATTTTTTAAAGAAACACTGTTGCAGTAAGGGCAACCCAGTAGCACTGGAACCGCTTCGCTCATTAAAGATCAAGAATATATGTATTGGCACACTGCTTGCTCAATAGCACCTACTTTTATCGATACCCCTCCATCAAGTATCAATACTTATAACTAATAAAACGGCAGCAATTACGATGTTATCAAATTAATAAATGTACCCAGCCTTAATGGTTTCCACAGTTGCATTTCATTAAACTCTGGCCAGCTTAGACAGAAAACGTTTGTGCTTGCTGTATTCTCAGGTTTCAACTTTGGCCCTATTTTTTTCTGTTTGTCTTCTTTTGGATTGTGAGCACGGGGATTGGGTGTTAGCAACCTCAGTGCCTACATGTCAACCAGCACTAATATTTTTTTTTATTTATTAAAAATAAATTTGGTCTGTTTCTTTGTGTATGCATCCTCTACAGTGTTGTTTACCAGGATGGATTTTATGGTGCAGATATTTATGTAAGTATTGTTTAGTAGTATGACATTGCATGCAACAGACATCTCCAAACTCACACGGTATTTGCTATTTAACAAAGGTGAAGAATGTAAGACTTTAACTTGACCTTTGAGTTTCTGTGAGCACAATAAACCCACATTGTGCACTGGAAGTGTTGTATTGTTGACTTTAAAGCAGGGGTCTCAAACTCACAGGCCATTTGTGACCCTCAAGGTAACAGTTTAAGGCCCCCGGCATAATATGAACGGTTAATGTTAGAGCGGCCCAAGTTTGAAATGGATGCTTCATCTGTGCTTACTATTTAGGCAGCACTCAAAATGTACTCATTAATGCAATATTTTTCAACCTTTTTTGAGCCAAAACACATTTCTGACATTGAAAAAGATCCCACGACACACCACCAGTCTGTGCCATTGCATCTCTGGTATAAGTCAATACGAATGAAAGATGTCACGCTAGACTCTACAGGTACACGAATTAGATAATTTCCCACGACACAGTACAATTACTTACTGAAAACACTGCACAAAAGTTTGAGATCAATGTATGCCCATCCTGCAATATGATAGCTACTTCCGGTTAGACCCACACAGTTCGACACATTACAAGTTTAAACAAATTCAATTCAATTCAATTAACCATATCTTATTCAAGTTGAGATGCTGAACGAGAGGCTGCCTGGTTGTGGAACGAGATAGTCAATTCTGTTGAACTGAAGCTCAAACATTGGATGCATTTTGCATGTTATTTTTTGGTAAGTTTCTGCCTTTGAAAACACAATGCGGGCCCACCTCACGCAGATCCCAGTACCAGTAAATTGAGTTTGACACCTCTGCTTTAGAGAGACAGTGTGTATTATTTGAGAACTAGATGTCACTGTTATTACCTGCTTGTTACTTTGTTATTAACGGGATTTTTTGGGGATGTAGGGTTATTTTGACTCATTCAACCACTTAAAAAACATTATACTAGAAAATACCAATGACCCAGCACAGGTAATCTATTTTTAGAACACGTCCGCGGCACTTAAGATGTCCACGTAGGAGACCCCTGTTTGAAAGGAACAGTGTTTACTATTTGACCACGAGATGTCACTGCATGGTGTATTCCAACTGAAAACGAGTGCTAAAAGGCACCATACTACAAATAACGGAGGTTCAAAGTGACCAAAACGTACTCTTCTCAATTTTCGTCTAGCATTTTGGAGGTTTTCGGGTACCAATATCAGACGGAAATAATTTTTTTCACCTCCTGCTACTCCTGCTAATTGAGGCACATTTTTGTGACATAAATGTGAATTTCTTGACCTATGAGTATTTGATGAAATGCATGGTAATGTAATAGTTCATGTATTTTCCGTATTAAATGAATTACCACAAAACCACAAAAAGACGCTAAATAATACACACTGTGTCACGAGGTGTCGGACAGACCCGAACCGGACACAGGGGATGTGGTCCAACCCCATTAGGGGGAACGATTATTTAAACAGAAACAAAAAAAACTACCGGCGAGAAGAGGTCTGTGGCCAGGATAGCAGGAGGGGAGATCTTGAAAGGGAGGCTAGCGAGGTAAACCAGAGAGAAGGTCTAGGGGTGAAGAAAAACTTTAAAGTGAAGATTTGGGTATCCCTTTAAGGAATATGGCTTGGGTGGAGGAATGTGGTACAAGGAGGGAACCAGAGGAGGAAAATGGTGTGGTAGGTCTTGGAGTGGCGAAACCTGACCTTGGAAGGTGTGTTTTGGAGTTGAAAAGACTTCTCGGAGAAAAGCCGTTCAGCAAAGAAAGGAGGGAGAATGGGGTATTTATAGCAGAGGTGGCTAATTGTCCAACGTAAAACAGCTGGGGAGGGGAAAAATAAATGGGGATTGAAAAATAGGGTAATGCTGCTATCTTAGGTGAAATGAAGGACTGCTGGCACGCACTCACCATGACACTTTTTTAAAAAAATAGTACCGTATTTTCCGCACTATAAGGCGCACCTAAAAGTCTAAAAAAAATTTCAAAAGCTGACCATGCGCCTTATAACACAGTGCGCCTTATATATGGCTCAATATTAAATTCGCAAGGTCTCGCAACTACGAGAAACAGCCGCCGACTCCATTTTTCGCGCTGTGCATACTGGGAAATATTAAACAACGATTCTCTTTCATACGTGCATTTGTATAAAAAAAATTGCTCCTGTTAAGAGACACGCGTACAACGCCGAGTTTAAACTCAAGGCGATCAGTCACGCAGCACAACACGGCAATAGAGCGGCAGCGAGAGAGTTAAACATAAATGAATCGATGGTACGGAAGTGGAGAAAGGATTAAGATAAGCTCCGCCAAGTAAGGAAAACTCAACAAAGTTTCCGTGGCAATAAGGCAAGATGGCCAGAGTTAGAGGAGACACTTGAACAGTGGGTTGTTCAACAAAGAGCGGCAAGCAGAAGTGTCAGTACGATAACTATACGTATGAAGGCAACAGCGCTGGCACAGGAACTTAATATTAAAGAATTCAGGGGTGGTCCTACTTGGTGCTTTCGTTTTATGAAAAGATGCAATCTATCCATCCGTACTCGAACTACTGTTTCACAGCAACTGCCAGCTGACTTCGTTTGTTAACAAGTTTGACCTTTTTGAATGTTTTGTTGACATTCCCTTTAGCGTGGCAACATCTAGAGGTTGCATAACGTAACTACATTCTCTACTGTAGTCAAGTCAAGTCACATTTATTTACCGTAAATAGCCCTTAATCACAAAAATGTCTCGAAGGACTGCACAGGATTACAATTACAAAATTGCACAATTACCTGATCTTAAACCAGCATGCACTTATAGCGCCTTATAATGGGGTGCGTCTTATGTATGGCAAAAGTTTTAAAATATATCATTCATTGAAGGTGCGCCTTATAACACGGTGCGCCATATAGTGCGGAAAATACGGTAATTAATTTAAGTCTTAAACACCTCCCTTTCCCTTCAAAAGAGGATTATTAACACGATCCAAGCTCCCAAGAAACTTAAAAGGACCTTCTGAATTTAGAATTAAATAAGTGAAACAAAGATACGAACAAAACATGCAGACAGCCAATTCCAAAAGGACAGCTCTCTGAAATGTGTATAAATTGGAATTTCTATCAGTTTTACTCATCATACATAAGTAGTGTGTTACTTTGCAAATTGGTGTGAATGTACAGTGCATCCGGAAAGTATTCACAGCGCTTCACTTTTTGCACATTTTGTTATGTTACAGCCTCATTCCAAATTGAATTAATTTAATCTCTTATCTCAAAATTCTACACAAAATACTCCATTAGGACAATGTGAAAAAGTTTTTTTTTTTTACTTTTTTGGAATTTATTAAAAATGAACCTTCGCCCCAGCCTGAGGTCAAGAGCGCTCCGGAGCAGGTTTTCATCTAGGATATCTCTATATATTGCTGCATTCATTTTTTTCTTCTATCCTGACTAGTCTACCAGTTCCTGTTGCTGAAAAACATCCCCACAGCATGATGCTGCCACCACCATGCTTCACTGTGGGGATGGTATTGGCCTGGTGATGAGCGGTGCCTGGTTTCCTCCAAACATGGCGCCTGGCATTCACACCAAAGAGTTCAATCTTTGTCTCATCAGACCAGAGACATTTGTTTCTCATGGTCTGAGAGTCATTCAGGTGATTTTTGGCAAATTCCAGACAGGCTTCCATGTTCCTTTTACTAAGGAGTGGCTTTTGTCTGGCCACTCTATTATACAGGCCTGATTGGTGGATTGCTGCAGAGATGGTTGTCCTTCTGGAAGGCTCTCCTCTCTCCACAGAGGAACGCTGGAGCTCTGACAGAGTGACCATTGGGTTCTTGGTCACCTCCCTGACTAAGGCCCTTCTTCCCCGATTGCTCAGTTTAGAAGGCCGGCCAGCTCCAGGAAGAGTCCTGGTGGTTCCAAATGTCTTCCATTTACGAATAATGGAGACCACTGTGCTGATTGGGACCTTCAAAGCAGCAGAAATTTTTCTGTATCCTTCCCCAGATTTGTGCCTCAAGACAATCCTGTCTCGCAGGTCTACAGACAGTTCGTTTTACTTCATGCTTGGTGTTTGTGCTCTGACATGCACACTCAACTGTGGAACCTTATATAGACAGGTGTGTGCCTTTCCAAATCATGTCCAATCAACTGAATTTACTGCAGGTGGACTCCAATTAAGCTGTAGAAAGATCTCAAGGATGATCAGTGGAAAAAAGATGCACCTGAGCTCAATTTTGAGCTTAATGGGAAAGGCTGTGAATACTTATGTAAATGTGAGTTCTTGGTTTTCTATTCTTAATAAATTCAAAATAAAGTAAAAAAATAAACTTTTTCACAGTGTCATAATGGAGTATTTTGTGTAGAATTTTGAGATAAGAGATTAAATTAATACAATTTGGAATGAGGCTGTAACATAACAAAATGTGGAAAAAGTGAAGCGCTGTGAATACTTTCCGGATGCACTGTAAACACAACACTGGAGTCGATTTTTCCTTTAAATGATAATTTTTTTAATTTCTAAACACTTGGATAACAGAAGATAAACACAGAAAAATGGATGGTTTACAAACCCTAAATATTTTTATCATTTACTTGGGATTTTTTTTTTTGTCAATATTGCATGGGCGCTAAAATTTATGAGCTATATAAATGATATACTCTGATGAGTTTAAATAATTCTAAACTCCACCCAACCATTATCTGCACTGCTTATCCTCAGTAGGATAATTTAACTGTTGTCTCGAAATGCACTGTACATGCCAAATTTTGCAGTTTACAGTATTCATGAAGAAAGAAGTACAGGGGCTCGGTGAGGAACAGCTTTGCTTGAGTAAAATAGCTATAAAGTAACTGATGGAATAAGTGCTCAGCAAGCATTCAAGTAAATTTCCCCTGTGAGCATTTAAAGTACAAGTATCCAGACCTCAAGTGTTTTACTCAACCTTTACTGTATAATTCAGAAGATGACTTAACATACAGTATCATGGGGGTGCTACCGCTGTAATATGTTTGGACTATAACTCAAGTAAACAATGCCGGGGGAAAATAAATAAATACATGAACTAAATACAGTGGTACCTTTTCATATGAGCTCAATTTATTCCGGAATTGTATTCTTAGCTTGAATTGCTCGTGTAACGAGTGAATTTTCCCAATATGAAATCATTCAAAACTAATTGGCCCGTGGCAGCACGGCAGCTGAGTGGTTAGGACGTCCGCGGATCAAATTCAGCTACCTGTGCGGAATTTGCATGTTCTCGCCGTGCTTGCGTGGGTTTCCTCCGGGCACTCCGGTTTTCTCCCACCTGCATGTCAGGTGAATTGGCTGGTCCAAATTGTTCCTAGGTGGGAATGAGTGAGTGAGTTGTTTGTCCCAGTGTGACCCACTGCTTTTTAGCTGTGGTCTTTGCTTGCACTACACCATTCAGCAACATCTAGTCATCCAATACAGATGCTCTCCTACTTACGATCATTTAACTTAAGTAAAACGGTAGATATGAACATTCTGTTCGGGATGTTGAAAAATATCTGGACATTGCTGTGAGTTAAATTTTGTATTGTGTGCAACTTTTTCCGAGTACAGGACATTACTGTAGTGTCAGAACCAGAACTGATAGTAGACCCAAACGCATAACGTTTCACACACTGTAGTGCTTCTTTCTGTCGCTACCAGCGTGAGGCGCTGTTAGGTCACTCAGCATCAACCCGGAAGTGAAAAAAATAAGAAATCAGTTTCCTCTTCCTAATTCGTGTGTTAACATCTCTCCTTCACTTGCTCATAATCCCACTGCTTCCACCAATGTAGCGTGTCGTTGTGTGTGGATAATGGATTCCTCCTCGTTCATGAAAAAATGCTCAAACACTTACGGTCTCTTTGGAGAGCGACAACCGTTTGCACCCGTTTATTGTAAACACACAGAACTCTCTCCAAAACTAAACTCTTGCGCTCCCTTACACTCTTGCACCAACTCTCGTGGCATTCGCCGCCCTACTGACATTATTCATGCGCACCTCAAATTCTACGCCTCCACTATTTCCAGCGCGCTAAGAACTTTGACATTTTTATTGTTTAATATCTCGTGCATCCATTCAATATGGTTGGTGTTAAATTTAAAGAAGAGGTGAGGTGTTTCTTTTGAAATAAAAGTGGAATAAGAAAGCTTGAAGCTGTTGAGAAAATGGTCGGAACGTTTTTTTTTCGGCCACTTTTTACAATAGAGGAGGACCTCTCGAAGTCAATCCTCAAAAGTAAGTTAAACTCAACTTTATTTTTATAGAGCATATTATTTTATGAAATGTTCATTTTTTAGGGAAAACAACAATACAGGTTACTTATACAAGCCTTAATCATACTTATATAACCCTTAAACATACAAAATATAGCCCTGAAGCAACTTACAAACAAATTCAACTTACCTACGATTGTCCAGATCTCGTTCGTAAGTAGGGCAGTTTCTGTATTACACTGTATCCCTTTAAAGCAGGGGTTTCCAATGTGGTCCCTCGTGCTGCCGGGTGCACCCTAGGGACAGCTGAGATGCCTGTGGATCTGTTCTGATTTTCTAGTAAAATTATTTTTTTAGTGGTTGACTGAGTCTTCTGTATTCCACACTTCTTCCAATAATCAACCTCATAATAACATGGTCGCAACCAAGAAATGACATAATAAATTATTTTATAAATGCATATCAAACTAGATACCCCTAATTAGTAACAAAACATAGCACTCAGCTTGAAAAATAAATGGAGATCCCAGTTTAAAGAGTACCACAGTAATTGTAAAAAAACCTAATTATTTTATAGCTTAATATTTGGTGCAATAAGTTTTTTAATTCAAGGATAAATATTGTTTTTCCCAACACTGACAGGACCTAAACAACAAACGTATACACATTGAATCACCAGTTGTGATTACAATCTCATATTTGTGTTTTAGGGTGGTTATGCTGCCTACAGATTTGCGCAGCCTACTGCTGCCACAGCAGCTGCATACAGTGACAGGTAAGATTACCAAATCCTCTAAAAGTGTTTCTCAACTGGTGAGTCAAGACACAAAAGTGGGTTGCGGGCCTTTGCCCAGGCAAAAAAAGCTTAGAGGAAGAGAAGAAAACAGAGGATCAAGTATACTCCTTAAAGGTAGATGGCAAAAAAGCCCTGTTTGATTTATTTTTTCTGTTTATTAAATTTAAGGTAAGAGCCTTTCCATTTGAGCTACTGGTGGCAATAACTCGTTCCCCTGGTTTAGGGCTGAAACTCTAGGCCTCTAATTATAGTTCCAACAAAAACTTTAACTCTAACTAACAGTCGAAAACAATAATCCTAACCCTGCATCCAA